>NC_061090.1:30547333-30559520 GCF_015104395.2 Macrobrachium nipponense | reverse complement strand
TTGGGTCAATTAATTAGATTTTCTTTGACAGCCTTAATAAACAAATTAAATAAAGGCTACAACTATCACAAACAAAAGGGCAATAAGGTCTGAATTCCACAGCAACATGGTATTAATGAAAAACTTGACAGAGACATAAAAGTCAATTTGCAAAGCCATTTATACAAATGAAGACTGACAACAAGTTAAGTATTATGAATTAAAAGGACAACAGTAGTCAGGGCAAGGGATTCATTAACCTTACATGTACTCAGAATAATCACTTATCCACTTCTCAGAGCCAAGCCAAACATGTCTCAAGGTTTCCTTATCATATCCTTACAACCAAAAGTGAAGAAACTGGACGGACTTGATCCGCAACTTTCCACCCAAAAAATGGTAATTATGCCCTCAGATTCACTGGACACAGCTATACGAACCCTGATAACTTGAAAGATTGTTCATTAATGCTGACATGATTCGCATTTCAAACAGATGAAACCCCCTAAATCCAAACTGCTTTGGCTCAAAGACTGATACACAGATGTGTTATGTATGCACATGGAGTACTGATGCAAGCTACGTTCCTACAAGACAGTGTATCAGTATAGTTTCTTAGATAAGCAGATTTGACATACATAAAACAGGCACCAACAAAATTTCATGAGGGCACTGGTATATGAGAGAGAGAGAGAGAGAGAGAGAGAGAGAGAGAGAGAGAGAGAGAGAGAGAGAGAGAGAGAGAGAGAGAGAGATGAATTCCTGATATTACTTGTCTGGTTCTTTACTATTGCAGTTAACTGGTCACAATAATACATGCCTGCATACATTAACTACCTAGTATTGTGAGAAATACTGTCTACGGGTTGGCAAATTCTTTTCTGTAATGATAGAAAAACCAAAGCAACAGATATAACATAAAAAAAAATAAAAAGCTTCATGAGATGTCCCACCATTTCCTTATGGATAAGACCAATATCCCTTACTTGGGGCCACACACTTGATTCTTTAGGTCTGAGCTCAAAGCATCCTGATTTAAAGACATTGCCACAAGCATTTGCTTACCTATAACTGACACACTGCTGGTTCTGTAATTTATAATAAAAAGTGACTAATCACCACCTATAAGAGCAATCTCTACATATGAAATGTGTACCCATTTCCCAAGTAAAAAATGAAATTTTGTTTTTTTCATTATTAAATGAAGTTTTATTGTATAACTTACCGAACAATTATAGAGCCGTGATTGCCACGAGCGGCAGGATACTAAATTCAAATTTAGCGCGTCGGCGTCGCCAACACTGGTGGTGATGACGTCATCTCCCTCCACTCGCAGGGAGAACCAGGTACAACTGCCCAGGTGAATCCAATCTTTCTGCCCGTCCGTCCACCTAAGGGAGGAGGGTGGGTATAATCATAATTGTTCGGTAAGTATACAATAAAACTTCATTTAATAATGAAAATTTCATTTTTATTGTAGTCTTACCGAACAATTATAGAGCTGATTACACTTATGGGAAGTGGGATTCAGTGGACCACTAGTATTTTAAATGGTTACATTTATTGCAATACCAGTAAACACTCAAGGTGTCTGTTGTACCTTACCTGTAAGAGAGCTACAGCAGACTGTTACTGCCTCTGGTCGGTGCTCTTCTTACTATTGTAGAGGAATTGGAATTTGACCAAAGTTAGCCTCTACAGGAGTGGAATCCTTCCGTAGTTCAAGCGAGTCAAGGCTGACTGACGGAGGATAGTAACAACAAAGATTGCCCTTGCCCTGGGCTAAGACCAGAAATTCAATCATACAAAACATTTGTCACCAACACCAGATTTAAAAACATATATACCCAACCATTGTAAAATCTGACCTAACAGACTGGTGAGTATCCCAGTACTCAGTACCCCCAGCTTCCCTTGAACTCGACAACTATTCAAGGTGAAAAGTTAGCATAGAGGTGACGACCCCTGTGCCGTTTTTTTCTCCCAACACCATGCCAGAAACCGCCACCGGACCTAACGTTTTACAATTCTCGAAACCGTTTCTATCTCTTTGAGATAATGACTCGCAAAACCGAATTCGATCTCCGCAGAACGTGCTCTGAAGAATCGAAGCTAAAGATAAATTCTTTCTGAATGCTAAAGAAGTTGCCACTGCTCTAACCTCGTGAGCTTTAACTCTCAGAACGGAAAGATTGTCGTTCTCGGACTGCGAGTGAGCTTCCCTGATAAGCTCTCTAATAAAGAACGATATAGCATTCTTAGAAGAGGACGAGAGGGATTTTGAACCGAGGTCCAGAGCTTAGAAGATTGTCCTCTAATACCCTTAGTGGCAACAGATACTGCTTAATAGCCCTGACTGGACATAAGAGCCTTTCCTCCTCCTCATGTCCAACCAAATCGATAAGTTCCTTACCACAAAACTCCTCGGCCAAGGATTAGAAGGATTCTCATTTTTGGCTAGAAAGGTCAAAGATACCGAAAATACAGCATTGCCTTGAGAGAAACCGACTCTTTTGTCTATAGCGTGCAATTCGCTGACACGCTTAGCAGAAGCTAGTGCAATAAGAAAGAGTGCCTTCTTAGTCAAGTTCCTGAGTGAAGCCGACTTCAAAGGCTCAAACGGTGGCCCCATGAGGAACTTAAGCACCACATCTAAGTTCCAAGCCACTGTATCTTGCGGGAGCTTAGTGGTTTCGAAAGACCTAATGAGGTCCGACAGATTCTTGAATTGGAGGAAATATCCAAACCTCGATGTCGAAAAACCGCAAGAGAGCATGGCTCTTATCCTCCCTGATCGTCGAAGGAAGCCAGTTTCTTAGAGTTCCTAAGTATAAGAAAATCTGCTACTTCTGTTAAAGAGGTCGCAGAAGTAGAGACTTTAGCACTTCTACACCACTCTCTGAAGATTCTCCACTTCCCTTGATAGAGTTTGTTAGAAGACTCTCTCCTACAACGAGCGATAGCTTCTGCAGCTCTTCTTGAAAATCCTTTCGCTCTGACAAGATTCCGGACAGTCTGAACCCTGTCAGAGCTAGAGCGGACAAGTTTTGGTGGAACCTCTTGAAGTGAGGTTGTTTTGAGAAGCCACTTCTCTGGAGGAAGAAGTCTGGGGAAGTCTTCTAACAACTGGAGAAGGTCCGGGAACCACTCTTTCCTGGGCCAAAGGGAGCGATTAACGTTAGCGTTACATGCTGTGCGACATGAACTTGTTCAGCACCTCTCTTATTAGACCGAACGGAGGGAATGCATAAGCTTCCAGACCCGACCAATCCAACAGCATTGCGTCCACGGACCAAGCTAGAGGATCTGGGACTGGCGAACAAAAGAGAGGAAGACGGTTGTTCCTTGATGTCGCGAACAGGTCTATTGACGGTCGTCCCCAAAGGCGCCAAAGTTTCTGACAAATCTTGTTGTCCAAAGTCCACTCCAGAGGTAACACTTGCTGTTGACGACTTAACTCGTCCGCCAGGACGTTCATCTTTCCCGGAACAAATCTCGGGACTAGCTGACCTTCGCTTCGTTGACCACAGGAGGAGATCCTTGGCTACTTCGTACAGAGAGAAAGACTGAGTCCCCCCTGTTTCCGCACGTACGAGAGAGCTGTGGAGTTGTCGGAATGCACTGCCACTACTCGACCTTCTACTAAGCTCCGAAACTGTCTGAGCCCTAAGAAAATTGCTAACAGTTCCTTTACATTTATGTGGAACTTCTTCTCCTTCTCCGACCAAGCTCTGAAGTCTGTTGATTTCCAGTAGGGCTCCCCAACCTGTGTTCGATGCGTCGGAAAGAACTGTAGGTTCGGGAGGATAGGTCGTAAATCTAACCCTTCTTCCAACCTTGCTCGAGAGAGCCACCACCTTAGGTCCTCTTTTATTTGATCTGTGACAGGAAAAGGTAATCGAGTCTGGTTGTGTCTTCCTGCACCAAGAGGCTCTCAGGAAAAACGGCAGAGGTCTCATGTGCAGTCCCTTCCCCAACGTCACAAATTTCTCCACTGACGTCAATTTGCCCCGGAGCCTCATCCACTGATTGGCAGACTTACCTTTTTGTCCAAGAACTCCTGAACTGTCTCCAGACAGCCTTGAACCCTCTTCGGGACAGAAAGCCCGAAAAATAAAACTTTTTTGAAGCATGTCAGAATCATCCCCAAATAAAGGATGCTCTGAGATGGAACCAACTGGGACTCTGTTTGTTGACCAGAATTCCTAACTTTCTGGCAAGATCCAGAGTTGTTCCAACGGTCTTCATCCGCACCGAGTCCTGATTCCGACCGGAGAAGCCAATCGTCCAGATAGAGGGAGATTCTTACTCCTAATATGTGCAGCCAGCTTCCTATCGGGGATAGAACCCTGGTGAAAACTTGAGCGGTCGCTAGTCCGAATGCAAAGCGCCCGAAACTGAAACACCTTGCCTTCGAACATGAACCTCAGGTCTTCCGAGATTCGCGATGTATCGAATGTGAAAATAAGCGTCTTGCATGTCCAGAGAGACCATCCAATCCCCCAACCCCCTGTCTGATGGGACTCCAGAACCGACCGAGTGGTCTCCATATGAAATTTTGTTTTCTGGACATGCAGTTCAGGGCGCTCACATCCAAAACCGGCCTCCAGCCCCCTGATGACTTGGGAACTACAAAAAGGCGATTGTAAAAAGCCTGGAGGAAAATCCCCTTCTATCTGTTCTATCAGCTTCTTTGAGAACAAGCGCTTCCACTTCTGCGGCTAGCGCCAGAAATTTGTCTGAGCCCGGAGAGTATGCCTGGAATGGAATTGGCACAGGTGAGAGCGAGGGAGGTGAAACGAGAGGAATACGATAGCCGAACTTGAGTACTTGCACTACCCAGGCTTCTGCTCCTCTGTTTTCCCCATTCCTCCCAAAACAGCGCCAGCCTGGCTCCCACTGGTGCATGAGAACCGAGCTTTCATTTGGAAGGTTGTTAACCTTGGCCGAGGCCTTAGACTGAGGTCGCAAATTCGACTTCGGCCGAAAGAAGCGCTTGGGTTTTCTCCCTCGAAAACGGCGCTTGGGTCAGAGGGAGAAACCGAAGGAACAGTCTCCACAGGATCTTTAGGTCTCCTTAGTAGACTGTGCCAGTAAATCCGAAGTAGATTTCTTATCTAGCGCAGACGAAATTGACAACACTACATCGTCTGGAAAGAGGTTTATCTTTCACAAAAGGAGCAAACAAGAGAGCAGACTTCTGTTGGGACGTAACCCTTTTAGAAGCAAAGGAGAGCACCAAAGTTGCCTTTTCTTAAGGGTACAAAGGCGATGAGCGAAGCTAACTCATCACATCATCCCTGATGGATTTGTCCGCACAGGACAGAACATCCAATCCTCCGCTAACTCCTGAGAAAGAGAAGGACAGTCTCGATCTTGGCCGCTAAAGCGCCAATAGTCCAATCAAGGAAGCTAAAGACTTCCAAAAGTTTAAATTGATTCTTTACAACGTGGTCCAAACTCAGGCGCTGTAAAGAAAACTTTCGCTGCGGCGAAAGCAGATCTTCTAGAGGAGTCGATTAAACTGGAGAAGTCTCCCTGGGAGGAGGCAAGAAACTCCCAGATGAAGGATCTTCCCCAGTTACATAAAACCTATACCTCTTACGAAGCAACTTAGAGGGAGGGTAAGCAAAAAGAGCCTTCCCTAAGTCTCTTTTCATAGACATCCATTTCTCCGTCTCTTTCAACGAATGTCTAACCGCTTTAGATAGAACAAGTTTTGGGAGGAGAGGGTCTGAAGTTTTCCCCTCCTCATCAAAAAGTCGAAGTTGGGGAGCGCGGGGCCGCTTTCTCAAAATAATCTGGATAAGATACCAGAAGAAATCTAAGGAGACGTGAATAACACGAGAGGTGATGTGAATCCTCCTCCTCTACTTCTTCTTCATTCTCCGATACCGCCGAAGAAGTAGACGGAACTACAACCGGATCTGAAGGTTTCGAACCACCCTTGGACTCATTCATCCAGTTGGTTAACATCTCTAACTGCTTGCGCAAAGGCGCCAGAGACGAATCAAAAACAGTTACGTAGGCTTGGAAGAGCCTAAATGTTCAGCAGGAGGCGGAAAAAGAAAAAAACTACTTGCGCCTCGCTCGGAGCCGCCGAAATTCGAGGCGAAACAGGCGCATCAGGCGTAACAGACGAAAAAGCGCCTAAAGAAACACCCTTAGAACTGCTAGCTACAGCGCTAAAACCACAATCTCTACTAGTAGATGGGAGCCGAAAAAGGACAGATTGAGGCGACGAACGAGCCGCTAATGGCTGCGGCGCAACCCTACTCTCAGGCTCCTTATACTGCTTGACTGGAGGAGGCGAAGAATCGCGCCTGAACGCCTCTTTAAGGGACGCGAAACGGGCGAATCTCGCCAAGAGCGCCGCGCGACCGGAGACGAATCGCTTGAATCATTCGAAAGGCGTCTGACCGCAAACACCTTTCCAACGCTTAACCGAGCCCTGTTGAGGCGCAACAGGCTCAACAAGAGAGGCGCCTGTCTGTGGGCAAATCCCGATCGACTCCCTTGGACTTCCGTATGTCTTCTCCCGGTGCGGGGGAGCTGGACAGTGACCTTTGTCTAGGAGACGTGTCAGGACAGACAGACGCACCCTCAACTACACTCTTACCTGAAGCCGCTTTCTCCAAAAACGTCTTAACTGAGTTACCAAGTTGCAAAACCGTATTCGCTAGTACCGAAAATTTCTGATCTAACCTCGATCCTTCCAGACTGGCAATGGTGTCGGAAGAAACTACACGGGAAGCCGGAGAAGCGGGATTAGTAGGAGGAATAGGAGGTGTAGTTAAAGGAGACATAACAATTTGAGGAGAAACAGAAGGAACAGAAGCATCGCAAGACGAAGCGGAGCTAAGTCTACTTTCTAAGCGCTGCTTTTCTAATTCTGTCTTTAGCTAATTTCTCAGAGTATGAACTAAAAAACTTCCATTGAGAATCAGTCCAATCACTACACTCGTTACATTGTTCGATCTGCTGAACAAAAACCTTTGTCCCCTACACTTAAACACAGTTTAGCTGTGAGAAATCATATTTCTAAACTTGGATAATCTAGTTTTTACATCCTGAGATGCAAAACCTAACTCCCGACGGACTAGAATCCGACATGGCAACGCCTAAATAAAAGCAAAATAACAACAACGCCAAAAAAGAGTACTTCACCAATTCCGAAGATCAATTCCACAAGAAAAAAAACAAAAAAGCGAAGCAAAGTCATCCAACCGCACCGACCACCGATGTTCACCGGACGCCGGCAGGAAAAGAATTGAATTCACCTGGGGTGGGCAGTTGTACCTGGTTCTCCCGCGAGTGGAGGGAGATGAACGTCATCACCACCAGTGTTGGCGACGCCGACGCGCTAAATTTGAATTTAGTATCCTGCCGCTCGTGGAAATCACGGCTCTATAATTGTTCGGTAAGACACTACAATAAAACTCTTGGTTGCATGATTTAATAGGTAGCAAGACAAAACTGTTATGAAGTTAGTTTTATCAAGACTATTTGATGTTTAGGGACAAGGCAAAGATATGAATGTCCAAGAATGGAAATGTAGGAAAGTTCATCAACTATACTGATGTTTTCAGGTTCTGGCTTTTGATGACTAAAAAACGTTAGAATAGCAAAAATAATGCCTTCAAAATACGTATCCCACACCTCACTGTTGTCATCACCACCATAATTTCCAACGCCACGTGACACAAATGGACCTCTTAAGAAATCTCTCTCCTAAAGTCTTTTATGTCTCCACTCATCTACAGCCACTTTTCTAATCCAAGCTGGTCTGGTTTTCCCAATCTTTTAGTGTTAAAAGGCACCCCACTCACACTATCACGTTCTATTCTCCACAGGTTGTTGGAGGAGGATGTCTAAGCCATACCAATCTCCTTCATGATTGGATGTGCAAACTACCTTTTGTCTGTCACCCAAATCAGTGGACAACCTATAACATCAGGGCAAAATTGTATCATTTTCATGATTAAATTGGCCATCTAATCATACTGAATTCCAAGAGGGTGCAATTTCAAATTCTAAATCTAAAACTAAAATACATATACCCTACACATATGAAAGTGTCACCTTGGTAAAACTCCCTACTTTTTTGTTAGAAACACAGATAGACATACTAAATACTGAGCCACAAAGCTCCATAATGCACCATCAACCCTACATAAGATACAAAGAATAAATACTCTCATATCCAAGGTCAAGTTTTCTTGGCTTAAAAAAAAAAAAAAACAAAAAAAAAAACGAAAAGGCTAGACAGCATTTGACCAGATCCGAGCAGCCTAGCTGAAAATATATACAAACTTGCCTCTGCAGTTACAGAATATCTACCTAGTTAAGTGAGTGAGGGTTAAGAAGCAAATTACAGTTCATTATACTCAGACAAATCTTCAATTCTTAAATGGGAAACTACAAGGAAAAAAAAAGAAAAGCTTG
Source organism: Macrobrachium nipponense (assembly GCF_015104395.2). Classification (NCBI taxonomy): domain Eukaryota; kingdom Metazoa; phylum Arthropoda; class Malacostraca; order Decapoda; family Palaemonidae; genus Macrobrachium; species Macrobrachium nipponense. The sequence goes on along the minus strand of NC_061090.1, from coordinate 30,551,096 downwards.
TCAAGTAATATAGTTAAGATCTCTCTCAAAAAATAAAATAAAAAATAATTGTGCCAGAATTAATTCATGTGCAATGTTTAGATGTTATAATCATCATTTACAACCTATATTAGTCATAACTATACATGCAAAACATAACCCCACACATTCACTAACAACGCATGCCCCAAAGTGCACACATTTTCCACAAAATAGTTCAGGCCCAAGTCTTAAATCAAATGCCAGCCTGAATGTAATAAGCCTTCACAAATTCAAATGATCAAGAAAATTAGTTTCCTAAATGAACAATTTAATAACCACATCAATGAGGCACGACACAGAAACCGAGGTTACGAGCCTCATTTCTGTATTGCTCCTTAACCAAGCTGTGAGGTTACAGTCAAAATCAAAATGATCCATTCAAAACAATCATCCTAAGGTACACAACTAATCGCACAAGTGACCACAAAACTCCTTTCACCCACTATTGTCTACATTTTGATGAACAGAAACATCAGTTTCAAACAACAAATGACCTCACTCCTTTAAGCAGAAATCAACTTCAAAATAGTACTTGATTGCAAATTCAAGTATGAGAAAGCTAGTGACCAACCAATGACACTATCAATGAGAATGAAAACTACAGTAATATGAAGGAATATAGAATTTTTAAGCATGATACTTCAAATACAGGAATTCTTAGATAGCAGCATACTTTCTATGAACTTATACACAAAATTACCAATGAAGAGGTCAAGACTTAGACATAACTTGCTGTAGAGTGTACCAAATACTGTACTGCATAGCAAATCAATTGTGAGGTTTCAATACTGCATCTGAGAAATAGCTGTATGTAGGCTTTATATAGAAGACTGCCTACCTGGTGAAAATTTCATTCACTTACCTAAAGACAGGGACATGTAGGGGGAGGGGGAATTATTGGAAGATTACTTACCTTGTGGTATACCTATGGGTGGTCTCATACCTCCAATGGGGGGAAGGGGGCATACCCGCAGGCACTGCAGGAAGGGTAGGCACGCCAGCTGAGACCATTGGCTGCGTCATTATTGGCTGCATGCTTGGCCGCATTATGGCAGGTATGGTAACAGGTAAAGCAACAGGCCTGTGGGAACCATGGCTTGGGACATGGTTTGTCACCATGCTGGGGCCTATAGTGGAAACTATAGGCTGGCCTCTACCACCACTCCAGGGTGAGCCTGACGTACCGCTGGGTGGTGGGTCCACCATCCCACCATAGCCATGGCTGCCTGGCTGTACCTCGCCATCTTCATGCGACGCTCCTCCTGAAAACAGATAACGCATGATGTCTTATAAAACCCAACCCTCAAACAAGCTAATTTTGTATTAGAATTTCAAAAAATGTTGTTGTTCTTGACTGACAGTAGTACTGAAGTGCTTGATCCTATTGCAATTAGAATTATCCAGGTCTGGCAATGACACAGTAGAGGCGGGTTGCACCTGTGTGTCTAGACACATCGCCGGTGGGTAGAAATGGTCCAGGCAGGCAGGCACAAGATGAGAGAGATGTGAAGGTGCAGTACTCACGGGTGGAGACTCCACGCGCTGCGGGAGGTGGAGCGGGGCGCTTGGAGCCCGAGCCCTCTGGGGAGAGACTCGGGGAGCCTGCTGGTACGAGGCATACCTGCCCGCTTCTCCTCCTACGTGAGGGTGAGAGGAAGACACGTGAACACAGTACAGCCCCGCCAAAACCCATGCTGCCACCACGCTGCCATCACACTCCCACCACCAGCCAACACAACACAAAACATACATACATACTAATTAAACACACACATGAACTCACACGCGCGCGCACACACAAACACACCAATCATTTCTTCACAATTTTCATTCTCTTATATATAAATAATATGATATGTTGATTATATGATAATCAGAGCAAGAACCTTACCATACAATCCATAAGTGGACATTCTGTTATGTTAAAAGAAAACCAACATGAAGTCTTACACTAAAACTTCTGCTCTCTGCCTCTATGAATTACATATACTTTACTCAAAGTTTTGCCTGACATTTTGAGAAACTTTGTAGCAGCTGAAGGCTGAGCATCATAGTAAAAGTAAAGTACCACATTTATCATTTATTTTGTATCATTCTTTCACTAACATCATAATGCAGTGTATCAAGGTTAATAATAAAACCAATACAGTAGTGTGTGAAGTACACTAAGCAGAACCACGTTCCAGTAGGGAATAATGTTTAGAACTGGACATAGATGTATTAATTCAACATCAATATGCAAAATTTTGAAAACATATCCCACTAATTATGAGAAAAAGTAATGAAAGCCCAAAAAGAAAAATCAAATACAGGACAGTAGTACCATATCTCTAAGTTGTCAAGTTGTTACCATTTAGTATTTAAGAGAGTAGGCTAAGACAATCACACGAGAATGAAACACAAAAAAAACCCAAGTCAAAGAATGAGTATTGTTACTAGCACGCTAATTATTATGAGTGACAGCTGTGTGGAAGGGTTGTGAGTTTCAACAGAAAACAGGGACGAACAGCAGAAACTAGACTGACTGGAAGAGGCATAAAATAAAAATTACCTGTGGCACCAAGAGGGGAGCAACCTTCCATCACACGGTTCAAGATGAAAAGAGCAGTTAATTATGTGACCAACTTATGAACAGCATTACTCAACTTTAGAAATAAATAAATAAAAAATAGGTTTGAGGGGAAGCACACAAGGACAGTCTGCTTTCTACGTACATCCAAATGTGTATGCAGATACATTCTATTTTTAAAGGGGTATACAGGTGTGAAATATGTCCTTGGTATCAAAGCTCCACCACCCTATATACTCAAATGACAAACGAAAATGTCAAATCTGACTAACTACAGCTTAAAATACAAACTGGGGCAGCAAGTTTATTTTTCCTTTTTATAGTCTTAATGTTTACTGAAATTATGAAAACATTACCTAAGGAAGCCTCTTCTTTCTTCACTTATGTAGCATTCTCACAGAAACATTTTGGTAAACATCAGTTTCAAACTGAGTCACACCAGTATAAGCAAGTTATGAGGATTAGGCACCCATTTCCTTTTTCAAAATCAGCTAATCTTAGAAACTAATAGAAAATACTGACTGGTCCTTTGTTTAACTTTCAAAATGTTCTCACTTGTATTATTTACACCCAAGAAAGACAAATTGTCTAAAAACCTTAATTTTCATTTTGATCAAGAAAAGTTCACCATGTATCGTACATGCTTTTAACTTTGAATAGGTGTTAACCTGTACTGTTCCAAGGGCTATGTTGAATGCGGTAGTCATACCTGTTACTCAAATTTGCAGCCAAAATCCCTTTGCTGTATCACTATTCAATAGATGAGCCCCCTAACAACTAAAAAAATGCTGGATTCCTTACATTTTCTTTTTATACTTAACCTCTGCAGGGAATTTTAACAATAAAACACAAGTCTAACATAAAAATAAGAGGTAGCCAGCCACAGACTCTCGCATGAAATTCACAATGCAACATTAATTTTATCAAGGGTGCTAACATTTCTCGTAGTGTAACTACTTAGTCTTTCTAAGCTTATCTGACATAAAACGTCTCAAATATAAACCTTGCCGTACAATGAATATCTACAAAAATTTGGGAAAAAAAAAAAAAAAAATCACTAATATACTGTCCTGAAGTATGCCTGAACATTCAAGTACTTTAAAATAAAATAAAAAAAGAATGAATTCTACTACAAACCTAGCATTATACTACCTGAACTACTTCCAAATTCCA
>NC_061090.1:30532333-30544833 GCF_015104395.2 Macrobrachium nipponense | reverse complement strand
TCTCTCCCACTCTCTTTGAATTAAGCCAGGTCATTGAGGAAATTACAACTTAATGCTTCCAGAAAAATTTATAAGTCTATATTTCTATATCTGTAATATAAACCTTTGATTTCTCATTTTTTCCCACTGATTTAAAAAATTTGGAACTAGTAACGGTAGAAACGTCAACTAACCCTCGTACTGAAGTTGAAATAAAATGTTTCTGCCTACAGATAATATAAAGTTGTATTTGCCACAATAACTGGGACAATACTGATGCGTCACCATGCACCACGGAACATGAACAATTCATGAGCCAAATGTGTTAAAAAAAATTGTAGGAGGCGGCCCAAACCACTACTACTTATTAAAGACACGTCCGCACGTAATGGGTTACTTGAGACTAACTTTTGAGTGAGTGAGTGAGTGAGTGAGAGAGAGAGAAGGAGGAAATAAATCATTGTCTGAGCTCAACAAACAAGGAGCACTATGCACAACATGCAATCACGTACATTTATAGGTATCAATTATTGAACATGGCCAAAATGACATTAAACATCCTTACATTATTTGTAAAATATAAAGATGCAAACTTACTTGTATTACTTTAAAACTTCCTCTCTAAATATCTGGGGGTACAACACAATGTTACTTTTTCACCATAATATGCAATATTCTTCCATAGTAACAAGTAGAATCCACTCTGCACGTTGTCACACAAACTTTAAATACTGACCGACCTATCAAATATGCTAAGACCATGACTATATGCTTTTATGGAATTGACTTTCCAACAACTGTCATATGAAATAGCCATATAACTTGTAAGATGGACAATCCAAAGAAATGTCAGTAAAGAACATTTCAAATCTATCAGTGGACTTTTGAAAATTTTTTTTTTTTCTATTCTTTCCTTTGTACTTTTAACATCATGAAAAACCACTATGCTTTAAAAATGGCTAAGAAAAAGGTGACATTACATGGAATCTGCAAAAAATTTTCCCGATAGAGCCCTCCTAGATAGTATTTGACAGGATGACAATACAAAAGGAAATATAAGGAAATCCAGTCTAGCTTAGCTGTCTTCATATGTAATAGATTACATCTACAAGCCTCCATCTCGGTACAAATGTAAATTCTTCTCGGCTACAGACTGATTGGTAACATATGGCCTTCAGGAGCACTGTACTCTTACTTCCAACAATCAGATCCAAGTTCTAATTTCAAACTCAAGGGGACATATGGGCCTAAACCTCTCAATGGAGTTCTATGGTGCAGAAACCTTTGGGATCCTTGAATGTTTCTAATTCTGGACAAATAATGTATTGCTCCCTGATTATTTATACATCATCATCTATGATATTCTCAACAACCAATGAAATCATAATGTTCTTAAGTTCAATAGTTGAACTGTTTCATTCAACTTCTTTGGTCTACCATTACGTTAACTCTGTAATCTATTAAACTACTTTTCATTTTAAAAAGAGTAAATGTACGTGTTTGTATACGAGCTCCTTGTAACTTGTAACTATAAAGTGGCACGTGAGAAGGTTGTAGCTTTAAATCCTCCCTGGGGTAAATTCAATCTAGTTACACTTGCACTGAACTGCAGGCTAGTTGTGCTTCCAAAATTTATATAGACCTAACACTGCATTGTACAATTGTCCTTCAAAAATAATGCAATCCACTTACAGGAAATAAAATACTGCGTCCACGTCAGGACCTTTCAGTTTGTCATGACAATGCTCAACACAGCAGTTTACAAATATTTTCAAATTATCAACAAAAAAATGCAAACAAGGCCTTTAGAGCTTCATCATGCATCATTAACTGTAAATGCAGTGTTACCAAATTCTTGCGGCTAACCTATTACCCCCCAGGGGAACAGAAATTCTAACCCAACTCCTGACACAAAGTGGCCTTGGACCGCCTCCACAAAATTCTTTTCTTCTTTCTTTTGTTTTTATAAATAAACAGCTGTGCTTCATGCACCAAGCTGAAAAAATGACTTGTATTCATGAGTTAAAACAACTACTTCTGGTTTCAATCAGCTTAAAAACTACTCAAAAAGCATATCTGATATTAAAACAACTAACTTCCAGTCCTGTTTCCAGTTCCATCAGTGACTCAAACAAAACGATTATAGTTAATTAGAAAAACAATCAAGCATTAAAACCATCCAATCTTCAGCCATGTAAAGAACTAAATAAAATGGATTTCCAAAGCCAGACCGAAGTTACTTATTTGTAGGCTATAAAAGATTATTATTACAAAGGATCATCTTACAATGAAGACTGGAAAATGGACCAGGTCTCATTCAATAAACTAGTATTTACACTAAACAGTTATTCTACTCCTACATCCGAGTTACAAACCACCAAGATGAAGTAAAAAATGTAATTCTTCTCAATTCAACCTGCCATGAATGAACATTACCTAACTGAACACAGGTCCTTCCAAATTGTCACTTTTTATGGTTGCTCTCTGCATGTGAAGCATCCTGTCATACCACTACTGAGCAACATAACTGTACACTCTCATGTACGGCCCAATTATCCAGTCTCTTATACCAAGGCATTCCATACAACTGGTAATACTTCAGCATTTATCAAAATCACTTTAGGGTTTAAGCATTGTACTGATCTAGTCCAAATGAGTTGGAATCCATCTTAAATCAAAAACTAGTTTATGTGGAAAAGTGTAAAGGATATATTTTAAATGTAAAAATATAAAACTTTCAAACTGCTATTTAACTTTGAAGCATGTGTTCAAATATGCTGTGGGTTATCTTCAATGTGACTGCAAAGGCCTGAAAGGCTTTTATGCTCTTTTTGGGGGAAAACACAAAGCCCAAAACATCACACAAATTTGTGAGAAACTCAACATGAATCCTAATCACCGATCTCCAAAAAAAGTAAAGCAAATGTCTCAAGACACTCATGAAACAACATTAGTACTATGGCACTCTCAACTAACTGGTTTCTGACAACCTCCAACAAGAACTCTGGATTCTCCCAGAAGCCACTGATAGCAAAAGCGGAGATCTGATCTTGTCACATATAAAATAGCAGTGAAAAGTACTCCTCAAAAGCATAGCTGGAATCTCTCACTGATTTAAAATTGTAGAAAAACTGTAAAATATATTTAGTAATAAAAAGTGTATTTTTTTATGGCATGATGTCATGAATATCCTGCTATTCAGATGACTAAGCCAATATCTACAGTGCATCTTGTAGCTACAGAACTATCCCCTTCACACAACAAATGGCCAAACGCACAAATGCGTAAAACTTTATGACCAATCTATAGTGCACAATATACGTACTAGAAATTGTTAAAATTAGATACCATCTGACATACTATTCACACAGCTATGAAATGGTGAGAAATTTAACCAATATGTGACTCAAGTATCTCCTATACTTTTTCTAAAAAATCACAACTAGCCAGAACTACTATCAAAGACTAGTTTGTTTGTTTGTTTGTATGGTGTTTTTACGTTGCATGGAACCAGTGGTTATTCAGCAATGGGACCAACAGCTTTACGTGACTTCCGAACCACGTCGAGAGTGAACTTCTATCACCAGAAATACACATCTCTAACAACTCGATGGAATGCCCGAGAATCAAACTAGCAGCCACCAGGGTGGCAGGTGAAGACCATACTAATCACACCACTATCAAAGCCTAGTAAATAGTAAACATCTTGATTACTGGTTACAAAGAAAACACTGACTCGCAAATGGTGGAATATCATTGCAAACTAAGAAACACCAGACTATGTACAGTAAATTCTATATAAGTCAGATTGTAAAAGCTACATCTGTAGAGAACCAAGGAAAAATAACAACAAAATCATACAATATATACTTTAACTCGGTGGGATTACTGTAAACCAACTTCTGCAAGTCTGCTCACCCTATAGGGGCAATGTAAATCAAACTACAGATCTGAACTTTTCAACAGCTCCATGATTCACCCCCAAAATTCAAGAGCCCTCTACACCTATCAAATATTTTTAACTGTGCAAGGTGTGTAGCACTTACTATGTCTACGGAGAATGAAGACAAGTTTCTTGTTAACTACATACATCCGACAATTTTGCAAATTACACACGGTTGCCACAGATTTTCCATAACAATGTGATTTCAAAATATGGAAAAAAAAACTGCCTCAAAGTCCCTTGGAACTAACTCTTTGGCCTACCACTTATCTGCTATTTATGTTGTCAAGGAGCAGAAACATTCAAATTCTTACTGCCACAATATACATGAAGGGTAAAAATTGAGCTTAACCATGGCCATGGACCCTTTAGTCTATGCCCTAGCCGGGTACGTACTAACATAAAACCCACCATTAGGGCCCGTTCACATTATGGGGGTTATCAGCACAGTTCATTCAGTATCGGTATGGAAGTGGAGGAAATACCAAATTTGTAACTAATTTGTATTTTTCATAACTAACAAACCTGAGGTCTTAACATTAGGATTTACTAGCGCCAAGCTGGAAACCGGTAGAATTAAAATTACACTTGTGAGATCCAGGACTAATGGCATCTATACCAGGTCACGGGGCATGTATACCCAGAATGCCCACGGCTACCTGTGACCCATCAGTTATATTTCTAACCCAGTTTAGACTGCTAGAGGGGTGGTTCGAGGTGGGCCTTTAACTGTTAAGACCTCAGGTTTGTTAGTTATGAAAAAATACAAATTAGTTACAAATTTGGTATTTGTTCATACACGAAACAACCTTCGGTCTTAACATTAGGATAGACTTACTATTGGAGGGAGGTAAGTCTCTACAACTGACTGGAAGTTTTGCCACCTTATCCATTTCCGAATATATAGGGAAATTCTAGAGAATGGACAATGAACCTAGGACCAAAGATATAAGCGGATCTATTGGTTTCCTCCCACTGGGTGTAGATACCATTCTACTGTTTACTCTTGTCCCTTGCGACTGGATCCACCTTCACCCCTCTTTCCTTATTATCCAGAGGGGTGTGTTGCTACTGAAAAGTATATCATCAGCTAAGATAGCTTCACAGTATGGCTGACCATCTCAACCCTGCATCTAGTCCGTTCCAGCACATGACGGTACTCTCCTTCATATTGCCCGTAGTTAAAGGAGTAGGAAGAAAGTAGTAAAGAAAAAGACCAGTCATCCCATTCATTCTACTTTCATACCTTCATCTTAGACTAGACGCAAACTGACCCCGCCAGGGGCACTGGATGAACTATATCACTTGTGGGCCGCCACCACTGGACCCAAGGAAAAGGTGTCCAAGGATCTATGGGCAACATCTTTCAAATAAAATGAGGTGAAAGTTGTTTGGCGCTTCCACACGCCAGCTTTCAGAATTTTATCCACAGACATGTCTCTTAAATGCTAGGGAAGCACTCACACCCCCTGATGTCATGAGCTCTAGCTTTCCCACCCCTCCCACCTGGCTATCTGACCCTCTGTCTTCTGCAGAGAAGCCAAAATTCTTGATTGTCATTTATGATTGTCTCCCTTAGCCAAAATGATATTGTATTCTTGGACACTTCCATTCTTGTTCCGTCCTGTAACTTACGAACAACCTCTGGCACCCCGGCCTGAGGTGCCTTGTTCTCTTTAAGTACTCCCTTAGTGCCCTGACGGGGCACAGGAGCATTTCAGCTTTGTCGTTGTCTACAAAGTCTGCCATGAAGGTATGGTAAAGGAGTCTAATCTGCCGTCTACTATTGTTGGATTTTGGGTCTTTGCCACGAATTCTGGGACAAACTCACACACCATTGATCTCAACCTCTCGAGTGCTTTATGAGATATGAGAGGCCATGTAGCTCCCCCACCCTTTTGGTTGAAGCCAGGGCCAATAAGAAGACTGTCTTCAGGGTCAGGCTCCTATCCGTGGACTGCCTTAGTGGTTCGTAAGGGGGTTTTGTCAGACTACTCAGTACCTTGGTCAGATCCCAATCTGGGGTTTTTAGCTCCTTTGGTGGGGCATGACTGTTCAAAGCTCCTCATCAGCATGGCCAACTCCCATGAAGACGATATGTCCACTCCTCCTTTCATTCGTAAGACTGAGGCTAGAGCAGCCCTGTACCCCTTCACTGCAGATACAGACATATGTTTTTCTGTTCTGAGATATATCAGAAAGTCTGCTAACTGCTGAATAGTGGTACCGAGTGGAGACACGTTCCCCCTACGACACCAATCACAGTATGCTGACCACTTCCCTTGGTATACTGTCGCAGATGATTTTCTGATATTACCTGCCATCTGAGTTGCTGCTTTCTGCGAAAACCCTCGCTCTCGGAGGAGATACTTGACAGTCTCCACCCGTGAAGCGATAGGGACTTCACCGACTGGTGGTACCTCTCCACGTGAGGCTGACACAGAAGGTTGCTCCATGGAGGTAACTCTCTTGGCACATCTACTAGGAGTTCCAGTAGGTCTGCTTTCGGCCATAACGGGGCTACCAGGGTCATCTTGAGGTTCTGAGACCGCATTACCCTGTTCAGAACCTGACGGATTAGACAAAAATGGAGGGAAATGCGTACACGTCCAGATTGTCCCAGGGGTGTTGTAGCGCATCTTCTGCTGCTGCCTCTGCGTCCGGGACTACTGAACAATACACTTCCAACTTTTTGTTGTACCTGGTTGCGAATAGGTCTATGATCGGTCCTTCCCACAACATGAGCATCCTGTCCACTACCTGTTGGTGTAGGGACCACTCCGTTCCCAGAATCTGATCCCTGCGGCTCAACTTGTCGGCCACTATGTTTCTTTTTCCCGGAATATACCTGGCCTTGATGTCTACCAGGTTCTCTATAGCCCACTGGTGAAGTTGAACTGTCATCACATGTAACTGCCGAGAAACTAGGCCTCCTTGCTTGTTTATATAAGCTACTACTGTGGTGTTGTCTGACATCAATACCACCGAGTGTCCCTTTACTCTCTCCCTGAATTCTTGTAGAAGCCAGGAAAGCTGCTTTCAACTCCAGCACGTTTATATGGAGTTCTCTGTCCTTGCAACTCCATTTTGCTGACACCATCAACTCCTCCATATGGGCTCCCCAGCCTTCTAGTGATGCATCCGAGAACAGCAAGAGGTCTGGGGAGGATTGTTGAAGGGGGACACCCACTGTCAGATTGTCGTCGTCCACCCACCACAGCAAGTCTTTCCTCACTTCTGCCGACAAGGGAATTTGCTCGTACGGTGATCTACTGTTGGTGACCAAAACTCCTTCATCCTCCATTGTAGGGACGAGGTGTAGCCTTCCTTGTGGTACTAGCTTCTCCAGGGAGGTTAGGATTCCCAGCACCACCTGCCACTGTCTTGCTGGCTGTGTCTGCTTTCCCAGAAAGGCATTCACCACTTGTTTGCATTTCTGTACTCTTTGGTCTGTCGGGAATACTTTGGCTTGTGTTGTGTCTATCACCATTCCCAGATATTCCAAACGTTGACTTGGATCCAGCTGCGACTTCTGCTGATTCACCACAATACCTAGGCTGTGACAAAGCTGCAGGAGGGCCGCCCTGTCCCTGAGTAATTTCTCCCTGGACTTTGCTATCACCAGCCAATCGTCCAGATATCTTATCAGCCTGATCCCCTGAGCGTGCGCCCATGCCGACACGAGGGTGAACACTCTTGTAAAAACTTGAGGAGACGTTGTCAATCCGAAGCACAGGACCTTGAACTCGAAAGCTTTCCCTGCAAGACTGAAGCGGAGAAAGAAATTTCCTTGAAGACTGATGGACTGGTATCTGAAAGTATGCGTCCTTTAGATCGACTGTCAGCATAAAGTCTCCGATTCTGACTGCTTGTAGAACCGTTTTCGGAGTTTCCATCTTGAAACTGGTTTTCCCTTATAAACAGATTCAGCGTTGACAGGTCTATTACTGTCCTCCACTCCCGTTGGCTTTGGGTACCAGGAAAATCCTGCTGTAGAAGCCTTTTGTCGGACTGCATACTTGTTGCACAGCTCCTTTTTCCATCATCTTCTTCACTTCGTCCTGCAGAATAGTGGCCTTCTGAGATTTGTGGGCATAAGTGACGTGGGGTAATGGTTGATCTGTCAGGGGCGGGGTTACCTCGAACGGAATCAAATACCCGATCCTGAGAACATCCACCACCCACTGCTCTGCCCCTAGTTCCTGCCACACCTTCCAGTGATTTGCCCCAGGCAACCCCCCACTGGTGTGGCCGAGTGATGGGAGGCGCCCATCCTATCTTCTTGAGCCTCTCCCCCTTCCCCTATTGCCCCTTCCTCTGTTTTTTCTATTGTGAAAGGGCCGAGTAGAGTTTATCCTCTTTGGGGAAGAGGGTCTTGTGACTCTATTAGGGATGCTATGTCTCACTGGTTTCTTTCGAGACATCTGCTGTTGTCTTCCCTCCAAAGGAATAGTTTGACTGTTAGAGGTTTTCCTAACTGCCTGTTGCACCAACCTATCGTTAGTGTCCATCCTTCTTCTATCTATCGCTTCTTCCAGTATGACCTCTGGCAACAGTAGTTGCGATTCCAAGATATCCCATTCCTCATTGCTAACAGGGAATCCAAATCCACATTGCGGCTTAGTCTAGCCAATGCTGCATCTCTCCTCATTAGCAGGATATTTGCCCAAACATTGGCACTTACGTTTGTCAGGTACGCAATCGCCTTGGACCCTGACTGTAGTAATCTAATGAACAATGGTTCATCTACTACTTTCCTTGTTGCTTCCGAGGATGCAATTTTCGCCACTGCTGTTGACCAAAGGTCTAACCAGGACGCAGCCTGAAAGACAGAAGATCTGCTTCTAATGTGGCAGCCTCTTGGTACGTCATCGAAGGGCACTCCATTTTAACCTGATCCAAGGTTAATCCAGGCCTTAACCTTACAACATTAGGGTTCATTTGTCAGACAGCAAAGGGACCTTCGGTGTCGTATAATATTTCCTTTGCTTTATCATTGGAGGGGGAATAAATTTAAATGATCTATTAGATCTTAAGGAATTATCCCTCCCTGCAATCTTTGCGTTTACGTGTTGCAAGACCGATTCCGCATGACTCGAACAAGGCAATTCATACGACACCTTGGTATCCCTCTTTAGTCCAAACGCCATGTCAATTCCAGGAGGAAGCATACTGGCCGGTGTTTCTGTCTTCTCCGAAAGGCTATTGAATTGACGAATCAAATCAATAACCTCTGCATACGAGGCCAGAAACTCTTGGTTTTCTCCTTCCTCCGGCTCTAGTGTACCACTCTGCCGTCACGAGAGATGTTGTCTCGCCCCTATCTTCTGACAGACGGCCCGGAATTCCACGGCCGACCGCCCCTACGGCCGCGGCCTCTTTGATCTTTGCTGGCCGCTGTTGGCTCGATCCCAGATAGTCAGCAGGGGAACGAGAACGTCTCACTCTTTCTCTGCTCACGGATCTAGAGCGAGAATCTCGTCTAGATCTCCAAGATGAAGGCTCCCTTAAGACAGAGGTAAGTTCGTCTTTATTAGCATTGGCATGTTTTCGAGCGTCGGCGAGACCGGCCTCGGCCTTCTATCCAGACGGACACTGCCTTCCACGAACGTATCCGCCGAGGTTGCCAACTCTCTATTTTTTGTACTTTTAATAGGAGCCTTATCGTCCTTCGTACGTATTTTGAACGGCCTTACGGGCGAAACTGGGATCTGCATTCCATCCTCTGCTGCACCTTTCGCCGCCAACGTCGATTTTACCAGAGGTATCGCAGTTTTTTGCGATCCGAACTGGCAACTCCGCCTCGGCCGCTAGCTCGCCGGCCGTCACCTCTCTCGCTTGTTCGGACTCTTGCGAACGGCTTCGTCTGGCAACCTTGTGCTTAATAGCCACTGATTTTCCGACCTTCTTGCTGACTTGGAAATGACAGTCTTCGTCCGAAGGAGAGGAAGAATTGATTCTTCTCCTCTTGGCCCGAGGATCCGCTAGGAACTCCCGAATCCTCCTCCAACGCTTGACTGGCGCTCGCCGTGACGTTATCGGACTTAGTGATGACGCCGAACTAGAGGAAGAAGACGAAGAAGGCGAATCACACTTTTTCTTTTTGTCTCTCTTATTCATTCTCTCCTCTATATCCTGTAACTTCTGCATTACAGTTTGCATTGACGGATCAGAAGGCACCGTTATTAGCGTCTGGGTGCAGCGGAAAAGGCCGAGAATCGGTCTGTGACGTCATCACGCCTGCCATCTCAGAGTGTGACGTATGTTTTGTGACGTCATCGCTCTCGTAGGGAGAGACTGAGAGGTTTCTGCTGGTAACCGCACGTTTGCTGCCAAATTACCTCCCACGTTCTGCATCGCTGTAAATACTGAGTGGGATGGAGAAGCAGCGGCATTAACTTCCATAAATTGCAAGCCCGGGGGATGAGGAACATTCAGCGCTGCCGGACCCTGCTGGATGCGTGACGTCATTATAATGCGCAAGCAGACCATCCAAGGTTGGTACGCCTGGTAGGCCTAGCGCTGACCACGTACCATCTAACCTATGCGCTTGCGTAGCAGGAGCCTGGAACAAAGATGGCGGATCTCCCCCTCTACTTGCTGGGAACAAAGGAGAGTGCAAATTATTCATTAAAATTACCCAAGGCCCCTCCTGACGTTTCCGATACAGAACCGCTAGGAGAAACCGAAGGGGTATGAGACAATTCAAAAAGCAGGTGGAGAAACATATGGAGCAGCCTGGTTTATTACCGATACAAAAGAAGCCGGTAAGGTTTGGTCATCCAAAGATGGCGTCACCCCCTTTCTTTTGTATTGGCTTTTCCCATAGAACTTCTTCCACTGTTCCACCGACCAACCGCGACAAACAGAACACGGATTAGTAACCGTACATACGTTTTCCCTGCACCTACTACACGTTGGATGAGGATCCGTCGACACCGAGGTTAGGAACCTAGAACAAGGGAAGCCACTGACTCCTGGGCATTTCCTTTGTCTCCTCTTCGAAGCGGTAGACGATCCGATGTTGAGGCAAAAATTCTCCATCATACCACGTATACACTCTTACCACACACTGATCACACTTGGAGAAAAGAAAAGGAATGAAAAATAAAAAATGAAATGGATAAAGAACGGGCAAACTGAAAAACCGGCTTTAAATGAGATAGACAGTAACACGTCTTATCTTAAAGGCTGGTAGGAAATAACTGATGGGTCACAGGTAGCCTGGGCATTCTGGGTATACATGCCCCGTGACCTGGTATAGATGCCATTAGTCCCTGGATCTCACAAGTGTAATTTTAATTCTACCGGTTTCCAGCTTGGCGCTAGTAAATCCTAATGTTAAGACCGAAGGTTTGTTTCGTGTATGAACAAATATGTGTTTATGTTGTTCAATTATGACAAATTTTTATTAATTTGTATTTTTTCATACCTAACAATCCCTCCGTCTAAACAATAGGATACTCTTCTATCGCCAGTTGGAAACTGTTAAAAACAAAACAATCAAAGAGATTGTAAAGCAATGAACCTGGTGGCATCTGGCAACTCATGCGTATACGAGGTGAATGTTGGTCACTGATCAGGCTTGGAACCTCATGATGCACCAGTCTTTCTTCAACCGCTTTGGAGAGTCGCCTTTCGCCTATCCCCAAGCCGGTTTTTTTATAAAAAGCCCATGCATTGTTTCATATTTATTTAGCCCAGAAGCTTATAACTGCCTATTTAATAGTTCAAACAAAAAACCCTCTAAAAATGCTTATAACTGGATATAACAGTATTATCACAAAAAGCACAGTCACAAAAATATAAAAATACAGTAACTTGTGAAATTTCTCAATGAAAAATACTGTGAATAGGTGAATTTCCTGCAAATAAGGAATAGGATAGATTTGGTTCAAAGAGAAATCCGCAAATCTTGAGAATGTGAATACCAGGGGTTGACTACCTGCTGATGTAAATCTGTAAATCTATCTATCTAAATTTATGTATATATATATTATATATATATATATATATATATATATATATATATATATATATATATATATATATATATATCTATAACAATAACGTTCCTCATTGGACGAATGGTTTTCGATCACAGCTACCAATCCAGTGGTCCAAAGTTCGATTCTCGGCTCAGCCAACGCAGAATCAGCAGAATTTATTTCTGGTGACACGGAAATTCACTTTGCTCAATATAATGTGATTCGGATCTCACAATAAGCTGTAGGTCCCGTTGCTAGGTAACCAATTGGTTCCCAGCCACATAAAAATATCTAATCCTTCGGGCCAGCCAGGTGAGCTGTTAATCAGCTCAGTGGTCTGGTTAAACTAAGATATACTGAACTACTTAAATAAATAAATAAATAAATAATAAATAAACATAATATATATATATATATATATATATATATATATATATATATATTATAAAAGAGATAATCAAAATGCAATCACTCGTGGAACAGAAATAAATCTGACTCACATTAGGATCGAACAAAGGTCTCCCAATTGAATGACCTGGGTTCCATCCTGATGCGAGTGAGAAATAAATATAAATATCCAAAGATCTATC
>NC_061090.1:30502898-30531833 GCF_015104395.2 Macrobrachium nipponense | reverse complement strand
TTGGGTCAATTAATTAGATTTTCTTTGACAGCCTTAATAAACAAATTAAATAAAGGCTACAACTATCACAAACAAAAGGGCAATAAGGTCTGAATTCCACAGCAACATGGTATTAATGAAAACTTGACAGAGACATAAAAGTCAATTTGCAAAGCCATTTATACAAATGAAGACTGACAACAATGTTAAGTATTATGAATTAAAAGGACAACAGTAGTCAGGGCAAGGGATTCATTAACCCTTACATGTACTTCAGAATAATCACTTATCCACTTCTCAGAGCCAAGCCCAACATGTCTCAAGGTTTCCTTATCATATCCTTGCAACCAAAAGTGAAGAAACTGGACGGACTTGATCCGCAACTTTCCAAAAATGGTAATTATGCCCTCAGATTCACTGGACACAGCTATACGAACCCTGATAACTTGAAAGATTGTTCATTAATGCTGACATGATTCGCATTTCAAACAGATGAAACCCCCTAAATCCAAACTGCTTTGGCTCAAAGACTGATACACAGATGTGTTATGTATGCACATGGAGTACTGATGCAAGCTACGTTCCTACAAGACAGTGTATCAGTATAGTTTTCTTAAATAAGCAGATTTGACATACATAAAAACAGGGCCACAACAAAATTTCATGAGGGCACTGGTATATGAGAGAGAGAGAGAGAGAGAGAGAGAGAGAGAGAGAGAGAGAGAGAGAGAGAGAGAGATGAATTCCTGATATTACTTCTGGTTCTTTACTATTGGCAGTTAACTGGTTCACAATAATACATGCCTGCATACATTAACTACCTAGTATTGTGAGAAATACTGTCTACGGGCAAATTCTTTTCTGTAATGATAGAAAAAACCAAAGCAACAGATATAATATAAAAAAAAGTAATGCTTCATGAGATGTCCACCATTTCCTTATGGATAAGACCAATATCCCTCACTTGGGGCCACACACTTGATTCTTTAGGTCTGAGCTCAAAGCATCCTGATTTAAAGACATTGCCACAAGCATTTGCTTACCTATAACTGACACACTGCTGGTTCTGTAATTTATAATAAAAAGTGACTAATCACCACCTATAAGAGCAATCTCTACATATGAAATGTGTACCCATTTCCCAAGTTAAAAATACTCTTGTTGCATGATTAATAGGTAGCAAGACAAAACTGTTATGAAGTAGTTTTATCAAGACCTATTCTGATGTTTAGGGACAAGGCAAAGATATGAATGTCCAAGAATGGAAATGTAGAAGTTCATCAACTATACTGATGTTTTCAGGTTCTGGCTTTTGATGACTAAAAAACGTTAGAATAGCAAAAATAATGCCTTCAAAATACGTATCCCACACCTCACTGTTGTCATCACCACCATCATTTCCAACGCCACGTGACACAAATGGACCTCATAAGAAATCTCTCTCCTAAAGCCTTTTATGTCTCCACTCATCTACAGCCACTTTTCTAATCCAAGCTGGTCTGGTTTTC
The DNA here is from genome assembly GCF_015104395.2 of Macrobrachium nipponense. Classification (NCBI taxonomy): domain Eukaryota; kingdom Metazoa; phylum Arthropoda; class Malacostraca; order Decapoda; family Palaemonidae; genus Macrobrachium; species Macrobrachium nipponense. The sequence continues at coordinate 30,530,346 of NC_061090.1, read as the reverse complement.
CCAATCTTTTAGTGTTAAAAGGCACCCCACTCACACTATCACGTTCTATTCTCCCACAGGTTGTGTGAAGGACATGTCTAAGCCATACCAATCTCCCTTCATGATTGGATGTGCAACTACCTTTTGTCTGTCACCCAAATCAGTGGACAAACCTATAACATTCAGGGCAAAATTGTATCATTTTTATGATTAAATTGGCCATCTAATCATACTGAATTCCAAGAGGGTGCAATTTCAAATTCTAAATCTAAAACTAAAATACATATACCCTACACATATGAAAGTGTCACCTTGGTAAAACTCCCTACTTTTTTGTTAGAAACACAGATCAACATACTAAATACTGAGCCACAAAGCTCCATAATGCACCATCAACCCTACATAAGATACAAAGAATAAATACTTTCTCATCCAAGGTCAAGTTTTCTTGGCTTCAAATAAAAAAAAAATAAATAAAAACGAAAAGGCTAGACAGCATTTGACCAGATCCGAGCAGCCTAGCTGAAAATATATACAAACTTGCCTCTGCAGTTACAGAATATCTACCTAGTTAAGTGAGTGAGGGTTAAGAAGCAAATTAAGTTCATTATACTCGAACAAATCTTCAATTCTTAAATGGGAAACTACAAGGAAAAAAAAAGAAAAGCTTGTCAAGTAATATAGTTAAGATCTCTCTCAAAAAATAAAATGAAATAAAAAATAATTGTGCCAGAATTAATTCATGTGCAATGTTTAGATGTTATAATCATCCCATCTTTACAACCTATATTAGTCATAACTATACATGCAAAACATAACCGCACACATTCACTAACAAGCATGCCCAAGTGCACACATTTTACCACAAAATAGTTCAGGCCCAAGTCTTAAATCAAATGCCAGCCTGAATGTAATAAGCCTTCACAAATTCAAATGATCAAGAAAATTAGTTTCCTAAATGAACAATTTAATAACCACATCAATGAGGCACGACACAGAAACCGAGGTTACGAGCCTCATTTCTGTATTGCTCATTAACCAAGCTGTGAGGTTACAGTCAAAATCAAAATGATCCATTCAAAACAATCATCCTAAGGTACACAACTAATCGCACAAGTGACCCACAAAACTCCTTTCACCCACTATTGTCTACATTTTGATGAACAGAAACATCAGTTTCAAACAACAAATGACCTCACTCCTTTAAGCAGAAATCAACTTCAAAATAGTACTTGATTGCAAATTCAAGTATGAGAAAGCTAGTGACCAACCAATGACACTATCAATGAGAATGAAAACTACAGTAATATGAAGGAATATAGAATTTTTAAGCATGATACTTCAAATACAGGAATTCTTAGATAGCAGCATACTTTCTATGAACTTATACACAAAATTACCAATGAAGAGGTCAAGACTTAGACATAACTTGCTGTAGAGTGTACCAAATTACTGTACTGCATAGCAAATCAATTGTGAGGTTTCAATACTGCATCTAGAGAAATAGCTGTATGTAGGCTTTATATAGAAGACTGCCTACCTGGTGAAAATTTCATTCACTTACCTAAAGACAGGGACATGTAGGGGGAGGGGGAATTATTGGAAGATTACTTACCTTGTGGTATACCTATGGGTGGTCTCATACCTCCAATGGGGAGGGGGGGCATACCCGCAGGCACTGCAGGAAGGGTAGGCACGCCAGCTGAGACCATTGGCTGCGTCATTATTGGCTGCATGCTTGGCCGCATTATGGCAGGTATGGTAACAGGTAAAGCAACATGGCCTGTGGGAACCATGGCTTGGGACATGGTTGTCACCATGCTGGGGCCTATAGTGGAAACTATAGGCTGGGCCTCTACCACCACTCCAGGGTGAGCCTGACGTACCGCTGGGTGGTGGGTCACCATCCCACCCATAGCCATGGCTGCTGCTGCAGCACTGGCCTGGCTGTACCTCGCCATCTTCATGCGACGCTCCTCCTGAAAACAGATAACGCATGATGTCTTATACAACCCTCACAAGCTAATTTTGTATTAGAATTTCAAAAATGTTGTTGTTCTTGACTGACAGTAGTACTGAAGTGCTTGATCCTATTGCAATTAGAATTATCCAGGTCTGGCAATGACACAGTAGAGGCGGGTTGCACCTGTGTGTCTAGACACATCGCCGGTGGGTAGAAATGGTCCAGGCAGGCAGGCACAAGATGAGAGAGATGTGAAGGTGCAGTACTCACGGGTGGAGACTCCACGCGCTGCGGAGGTGGAGCCGGGGCTGGAGCCCGAGCCCTCTGGGGAGAGACTCGGGGAGCCTGCTGGTACCGAGGCATACCTGCCCGCTTCTCTTCCTACGTGAGGGTGAGAGGAAGACACGTGAACACAGTACAGCCCCGCCAAAACCCATGCTGCCACCACGCTGCCATCACACTCCCACCACCAGCCAACACAACAACAAACATAAACATACATACTAATTAAACACACACATGAACTCACACGCGCGCGCACACACAAACACACCAATCATTTCTTCACAATTTTCATTCTCTTATATATAAATAATGTATATGTTGATTATATGATAATCAGAGCAAGAACCTTACCATACAATCCATAAGCTGGGCATTCTGTTATGTTAAAAGCCAACATGAAAGTCTTACCACTAAAACTTCTGCTCTCTGCCTCTATGAATTACATATACTTTACTCAAAGTTTTGCCTGACATTTTGAGAAACTTTGTAGCAGCTGAAGGCTGAGCATCATAGTAAAAGTAAAGTACCACATTTATCATTTATTTTGTATCATTCTTTCACTAACATCATAATGCAGTGTATCAAGGTTAATAATAAAACCAATACAGTAGTGTGTGAAGTACACTAAGCAGAACCACGTTCCAGTAGGGAATAATGTTTAGAACTGGACATAGATGTATTAATTCAACATCAATATGCAAAATTTTGAAAACATATCCCACTAATTATGAGAAAAAGTAATGAAAGCCCAAAAAGAAAAATCAAATACAGGACAGTAGTACCATATCTCTAAGTTGTCAAGTTGTTACCATTTAGTATTTAAGAGAGTAGGCTAAGACAATCACACGAGAATGAAACACAAAAAAAACCCAAGTCAAAGAATGAGTATTGTTACTAGCACGCTAATTATTATGAGTGACAGCTGTGTGGAAGGGTTGTGAGTTTCAACAGAAAACAGGGACGAACAGCAGAAACTAGACTGACTGGAAGAGGCATAAAATAAAAATTACCTGTGGCACCAAGAGGGGAGCAACCTTCCATCACACGGTTCAAGATGAAAAGAGCAGTTAATTATGTGACCAACTTATGAACAGCATTACTCAACTTTAGAAATAAATAAATAAAAAATAGGTTTGAGGGGAAGCACACAAGGACAGTCTGCTTTCTACGTACATCCAAATGTGTATGCAGATACATTCTATTTTTAAAGGGGTATACAGGTGTGAAATATGTCCTTGGTATCAAAGCTCCACCACCCTATAAACTCAAATGACAAACGAAAATGTCAAATCTGACTAACTACAGCTTAAATACAAAAACTGGGGCAGCAAGTTTTTTTTCCTTTTTATATTCTTAATGTTTACTGAAATTATGAACATTATCCTAAGGAAGCCTCTTCTTTCTTCACTTATGTAGCATTTCTCACAGAAACATTTTGGTAAACATCAGTTTCAAACTGATTCACACCAGTATAAGCAAGTTATGAGGATTAGGCACCCATTTCCTTTTCAAAATCAGCTAATCTTAGAAACTAATAGAAAATACTGACTGGTCCTTTGTTTAACTTTCAAAATGTTCTCACTTGTATTATTTACACCCAAGAAAGACAAATTGTCTAAAATCCTTAATTTTCATTTTGATCAAGAAAAGTTCACCATGTATCGTACATGCTTTTAACTTTGAATAGGTGTTAACCTGTACTGTTCCAAGGGCTATGTTGAATGCGGTAGTCATACCTGTTACTCAAATTTGCAGCCAAAATCCCTTTGCTGTATCACTATTCAATAGATGAGCCCCCTAACAACTAAAAAAATGCTGGATTCCTTACATTTTCTTTTTATACTTAACCTCTGCAGGGAATTTTAACAATAAAACACAAGTCTAACATAAAAATAAGAGGTAGCCAGCCACAGACTCTCGCATGAAATTCACAATGCAACATTAATTTTATCAAGGGTGCTAACATTTCTGGTAGTGTAACTACTTAGTCTTTCTAAGCTTATCTGACATAAAACGTCTCAAATATAAACCTTGCCGTACAATGTATATCTACAAAAATTTGGTCACTAATATACTGTCCTGAAGTATGCCTGAACATTCAAGTACTTTAAAATAAAATAAAAAAAGAATGAATTCTACTACGAACCTCGCATTATACTACCTGAACTACTTCCAAATTCCACAAGGCCTTAAATCTCCTTCAGTAATTATTCTGTTTCTCAAGTTAAAAGAGAAAGAGTAATTATTCTGTTTCTCAAGTTAAAAGAGAAAGAGCAATTATGTTTTTACTTCAGTGGCTACAGTAGATTAAATGGAGAAAGTCATGAAATTTCAGTGAGTAGAACTTGCTCTCACAGGAGATTTACGTATTTAAAAACTGCAAGGCTAAAACAATAGTGAAACAAAAGACCCTGCCATCCTTACTGAACTATAATTTATAACATTTTTTTATTAACAATTCTGAGTTGCGGTTCTCTTTGAATATCAACAGGTTAGTTGCAAATGTTTTAGGGATAGATAGTTATCAATTGAAATGTTATTCATTACGTGGATATTTGATAAAATCCAATATGCATATCTTTAATTAAGGGATAGAATGACATATCTTCATCTTCAGCAAAACAAGCGCAGCTAGACTGAACTTACCCAACTATAGAACAAAGGACCCAAAGTCTACAATTATGGTTAATACAGGGCCATGGTGCTGACTATTTCACAGTTATTAAATTGTCATATTTTTCATAATGGGAAAGTAGATTGAAGAACAATACCCTGTTCCAATAGCTGAAAGCTCATATATACAAAAGAAAAGGCTCAGCAAAAGGGCACAGCCATCTACGCTCAAAACATATCTGGTGAGGAAACAAGGTTCACAGACAAAACTGCAAAAAAGACAGAGTCCATGGAAATATATAGTAAGCTGAAGGTGTATAAGTTCTATGTAATACAGTTACCATCAGAGACAGCTTCAGTACCTAATAAAAGAAACATTTGTGCTTGCTTGGGATAGGCTAGGGCACCATTTGTATCTGCTTGCAATGAGGTGAAGGAAACTGAAGACAATACAAAACCTAATGAATAACAATCTTGCTTTTCTTAGGATGAGAACTGAACAAAACTTTCAAAACGACACTCCAAAAAATGACAACAAAGGTGGTAAATACTATGCTAGACAATTTATCAAGTTATATTTGACTAACACATTTATAATTATGTAGTTGGAATATTCTTAACCAAAATTAGGTCCTTTAGTGAAAGAATGCCCTTGGACAACCAAACACAAGGGTTAAATAATTTAGCATACATAAGAACGACCAAATGGGGAGCACCTGGATAATAATGATGAATCAAACTCCTCATTGGAAAGCATCGTCATTAACAGATTCACGGATTAAAAAACTGAATGCTAAACTAAATTATGCATTTGCATTTTACAACTTACCTTGGAAATTCATCAGCAAAGCTCTTAATTGGCACTGAACCAACCACCAAACCAAACTTTACATATCCTAATGTGAATCCAGTGTGTTATTACTGTAGTACACACTTATTTACAAAACAGAAAAAAAAAAAAAAAACAAGAGCAGTAACACAGGCGTCACAAAAAAATGAAATGAGAGAGAGAGAGAGAATGTTTCTTTAGATTAAGGATTTGCTTAAATCAGTAAGAAATGGAAAATTACACAATTTCTCTTCACAGTGAAATCTTTTAATTGAAATCTTTAGCATTTCGTTATTTCCAGGAGCAATCTTTAGAAATGCAGCTTCAAATTCAGTCAAGTCTTCCCTACCACTCATTTTTTTTTTTTTTACTTTATTCAGTGCTACCAAATATGTTTGCACAACATTAGCACACTAATTCATTTATAATTTGGATACTTCATTAGTAATTGTAAGGGTGATACTACAAAGCACATATACTACTCTATTCATTCATCATACCCATTAAGGTTCATGAAACAACTTACATAATGTTGGCCTGCAGTTTTTTGTGCCTAGAAGCCCCTTTACACTAAGCAGTAAGGGGAAATCAAACATGAGTTTGTTTCTGTGAGAGTTTGCACTTAAGAAGTTCACAAATGACTATCTTGAGAGAGAGAGAGAGAGAGAGAGAGAGAGAGAGAGAGAGAGAGAGAGAGAGAGAGAGAGAGAGAGAGAGAGAGAGAGAGAGAGAGAGAGAGAGAGAGAAACATGGTTCTGTCTCTTTATTACTAAATATAAACGCCTGTTGATACACTGCATTCTTTGAAATAGGAACACGGTTATGTTCCTACAATTGGTAAACACTGCCATTCTCTATATTTAAATTTAACTAAATGATCTACATTCAACATCCAATGTAAAACTAAGCACTATAAAAATCAAGCTACAATTTTAATAACTATGGAACCTTCCACTCTGTTGTAACTCACTTCTTTCAGTTTCAGTGAGGAAAAAAAACAACCACCCTGAGATACATACATACTACCACAAACTCCATCCATACGTACTTACAAAACACACACGCTCATACTAAAAAAAAAGAAACAAAAAAGTTTGGTTGTATTGGCTGTGGCATGTGGACAGTCTGCGGGGAGCTGAGAGCCCAAAATCACCTGTTAATCCCAAGGAGAGAGAGAGAGAGAGAGAGAGAAAGAGAGAAGGAGAGATCTCAGAGTGCAGATTCCCCCAACTCTCTCCCACTCTCTTTGAATTAAGCCAGGTCATTGAGGAAATTACAACTTAATGCTTCCAGAAAAATTTATAAGTCTCTATTTCTATATCTGTAATATAAACCTTTGATTTCTCATTTTTTCCCACTGATTTACAAAAATGTGTGATAGTAACGGAATAGAAACGTCAACTATACCCTCGTACTGAAGTTGAAATAAAATGTTTCTGCCTACAGATAATATAAAGTTGTATTTGCCACAATAACTGGGACAATACTGATGCGTCACCATGCACCACGGAACATGAACAATTCATGAGCCAAATGTGTTAAAAAAAATTGTAGGAGGCGGCCCAAACCACTACTACTTATTAAAGACACGTCCGCACGTAATGGGTTACTTGAGACTAACTTTTGAGTGAGTGAGTGAGTGAGTGAGAGAGAGAGAAAGAGGAAATAAATCATTGTCTGAGCTCAACAAACAAGGAGCACTATGCACAACATGCAATCACGTACATTTATAGGTATCAATTATTGAACATGGCCAAAATGACATTAAACATCCTTACATTATTTGTAAAATATAAAGATGCAAACTTACTTGTATTACTTTAAAACTTCCTCCCTAAATATCTGGGGGGTACAACACAATGTTACTTTTTCACCATAATATGCAATATTCTTCCATAGTAACAAGTAGAATCCACTCTGCACGTTGTCACACAAACTTTAAATACTGACCGACCTATCAAATATGCTAAGACCATGACTATATGCTTTTATATAATTGACTTTCCAACAACTGTCATATGAAATAGCCATATAACTTGTAAGATGGACAATCCAAAGAAATGTCAGTAAAGAACATTTCAAATCTATCAGTGGACTTTTGAAATTTTTTTTTTTTTTTTATCTTCCTTTGTACTTTTAACATCATGAAAAACCACTATGCTTTAAAAATGGCTAAGAAAAAGGTGACATTACATGGAATCTGCAAAAAATTTTCCCTATAGAGCCCTCCTAGATAGTATTTGACAGGATGACAATACGAAAGGAAATATAAGGAAATCCAGTCTAGCTTAGTTGTCTTCATATGTAATAGATTACATCTACAAGCCTCCATCTCGGTACAAATGTAAATTCTTCTCGGCTACAGACTGATTGGTAACATATGGCCTTCAGGAGCACTGTACTCTTACTTCCAACAATCAGATCCAAGTTCTAATTTCAAACTCAAGGGGACATATGGGCCTAAACCTCTCAATGGAGTTCTATGGTGCAGAAACCTTTGGGATCCTTGAATGTTTCTAATTCTGGACAAATAATGTATTGCTCCCTGATTATTTATACATCATCATCTATGATATTCTCAACAACCAATGAAATCATAATGTTCTTAAGTTCAATAGTTGAACTGTTTCATTCAACTTCTTTGGTCTACCATTACGTTAACTCTGTAATCTGTTAAACTACTTTTAAAAAGAGTAAATGTACGTGTTTGTATACGAGCTCCTTGTAACTTGTAACTATAAAGTGGCACGTGAGAAGGTTGTAGCTTTAAATCCTCCCTGGGGTAAATCAATCTAGTTACACTTGCACTGAACTGCAGGCTAGTTGTGCTTCCAAAATTTATATAGACCTGACACTGCATTGTACAATTGTCCTTCAAAAATAATGCAATCCACTTACAGGAAATAAAATACTGCGTCCACGTCAGGACCTTTCAGTTTGTCATGACAATGCTCAACACAGCAGTTTACAAATATTTTCAAATTATCAACAAAAAAAATGCAAACAAGGCCTTTAGAGCTTCAATCATTGCATCAGGAACTGTAAATGCAGTCGGTAACCAAATTCTTGCGGCTAACCTATTACCCCCAGGGGAACAGAAATTCTAACCCAACTCCTGACACAAAGTGGCCTTGGACCGCCTCCACAAAATTCTTTTCTTCTTTCTTTTGTTTTTATAAACAGCTGTGCTTCATGCACGAAGCTGAAAAAATGACTTGTATCATGAGTAAAACTACTTCTGGTTTCAATCAGCTTAAAAACTACTCAAAAAGCATATCTGATATTAAAACAACTAACTTCCAGTCCTGTTTCCAGTTCCATCAGTGACTCAAACAAAACGATTATAGTTAATTAGAAAAACAATCAAGCATTAAAACCATCCAATCTTCAGCCATGTAAAGAACTAAATAAAATGGATTTCCAAAGCCAGACCGAAGTTACTTATTTGTAGGCTATAAAAGATTATTATTACAAAGGATCATCTTACAATGAAGACTGGAAAATGGACCAGGTCTCATTCAATAAACTAGTATTTACACTAAACAGTTATTCTACTCCTACACATCCGAGTTACAACCACCAAGATGAAGTAAAAAATGTAATTCTTCTCAATTCAACCTGTTATGAATGAACATTACCTAACTGAACACAGGTCCTTCCAAATTGTCACTTTTTATGGTTGCTCTCTGCATGTGAAGCATCCGGTCATACCACTACTGAGCAACATAACTGTACACTCTCATGTACGGCCCAATTATCCAGTCTCTTATACCAAGGCATTCCATACAACTGGTAATACTTCAGCATTTATCAAAATCACTTTAGGGTTTTAAGCATTGTACTGAATCTAGTCCAAATGAGTTGGAATCCATCTTAAATCAAAAACTAGTTTATGTGGAAAAGTGTAAAGGATATATTTTAAATGTAAAAATATAAAACTTTCAACTGCTATTTAACTTTGAAGCATGTGTTCAAATATGCTGTGGTGTACTTCAATGTGACTGCAAAGGCCTGAAAGGCTTTTATGCTCTTTTTGGGGGGAAAACACAAAGCCCAAAACATCACACAAATTTGTGAGAAACTCAACATGAATCCTAATCACCGATCTCCAAAAAAAAGTAAAGCAACTGTCATCAAGACACTGATGAAACAACATTAGTACTATGGCACTCTCAACTAACTGGTTTCTGACAACCTCCAACAAGAACTCTGGATTCTCCCAGAAGCCACTGATAGCAAAAGCGGAGATCTGATCTTGTCACATATAAAATAGCAGTGAAAAGTACTCCTCAAAAGCATTGCTGGAATCTCTCACCGATTTAAAATTGTAGAAAAACTGTAAAATATATTTAGTAATAAAAAGTGTATTTTTTTATGGCACGATGTCATGAATATCCTGCTATTCAGATGACTAAGCCAATATCTACAGTGCATCTTGTAGCTACAGAACTATCCCCTTCACACAACAAATGGCCAAACGCACAAATGCGTAAAACTTTATGACCAATCTATAGTGCACAATATACGTACTAGAAATTGTTAAAATTAGATACCATCTGACATACTATTCACACAGCTATGAAATGGTGAGAAATTTAACCAATATGTGACTCAAGTATCTCCTATACTTTTTCTAAAAAATCACAACTAGCCAGAACTACTATCAAAGACTAGTTCGTTTGTTTGTTTGTATGGTGTTTTTACGTTGCATGGAACCAGTGGTTATTCAGCAATGGGACCAACAGCTTTACGTGACTTCCGAACCACGTCGAGAGTGAACTTCTATCACCAGAAATACACATCTCTAACAACTCGATGGAATGCCCGAGAATCAAACTCGCAGCCACCGGGGTGGCAGGTCAAGACCATACTAATCACACCACTATCAAAGCCTAGTAAATAGTAAACATCTTGATTACTGGTTACAAAGAAAACATTGACTCGCAAATGGTGGAATATCATTGCAAACTAAGAAACACCAGACTATGTACAGTAAATTCTATATAAGTCAGATTGTAAAAGCTACATCTGTAGAGAACCAAGGAAAAATAACAACAAAATCATACAATACATACTTTAACTCGGTGGGATTACTGTAAACCAATTTCTGCAAGTCTGCTCACCCTATAGGGGCAATGTAAATCAAACTACAGATCTGAACTTTTCAACAGCTCCATGATTCACCCCCAAAATTCAAGAGCCCTCTAGACCTATCAAATATTTTTAACTGTGCAAGGTGTGTAGCACTTACTATGTCTACGGAGAATGAAGACAAGTTTCTTGTTGACTACATACATCCGACAATTTTGCAAATTACACACGGTTGCCACAGATTTTCCATAACAATGTGATTTCAAAATATGGAAAAAAAAACTGCCTCAAAGTCCCTTGGAACTAACTCTTTGGCCTACCACTTATCTGCTATTTATGTTGTCAAGGAGCAGAAACATGACAATTTGTCGAAAATTGCATTTTTCCTAACTATACAAACCTGAGGTCCTTTAACAATAGGAAGTAGCTAGCGGCAGCTGGAACGGTCGTAAGCTTCGAACAAGGGAGAACGGTAGTTAACTGCTTGTCCGATCGTCGCGCGCCGCGCGACTGGAGGTAAACAAATCACTTTTGCTTTTGGCCCATGCAAAATACGCAGAGTGAGGGGTGGCATGAGGAGGGACTTTATGTTAAAGGACCTCAGGTTTGTATAGTTAGGAAAAATGCAATTTTCGACAAATTGTCATTTGTTCCGATACGTAATACAAACCATCGGTCCTTTAACAATAGGAAGACTCACTTCTTGGTGGGTGGAATCTGAGTCTTTTGATGAACAGACTGGTGTTCGTCCATCCTTGGAATGCCTCCCTGGTCGTACGAGCGAGGGAGGGATCCAAGCCTCTGTCCGATTGATCGGGGTGTGCACCGCAGGATCAATGGTCAGACCTCTGGGCCGAGTACTAAGAGAGAGGCAAGCGTATCTCTTCGTACCAGCATTGTAAGAACTTTTTTCCTTTACATGAGCAAATGTAAAGTAATGGTTTGTCTCATGTTGGCATCCACTTCTCCCCCTTGTTGGAGAAGTGGTGGATATTTACTCCTATCTCTAGTTAAAGAGATAGGATGGAGCTCTGTTGAATAGCTTACCTGCATCTGACTCCTTCCAGCAAGGTAACGACCGTATCCCTCTGCCCACAGGTAGAGGTAGAAAAGATGGTGAAGAGAAGCCAGTCACTCTCTCATTCACGCATTCTTCTCCAGTCATACCAGGAATCGATGCTGTTCTGCCTGCTCGGGTGCTGGTAAGCTTACACAACGTGTTGAGCAGCCACCACAGGTCCCAAGGAAAACGTATCCAAGGACTTGTGGGCAATATCCCCGAAGGTAGAAGGACGTGAAGGTGTCTGGTTGGCCCAGACACCTGCCTTCAGGACCTGCGCCACGGAGAAGTTCTTACGCGGAACGCTAAGGAGGGTCCGATACCTCTGACTTCGTGGGCTCTCGGACGGAGCGTACGGATGTCGTCGCTACCATCAGCTTCGTACGCTCTCCTGATCACCTCACGTAGCCAGAAAGAAAGCGTGTTCTTGGAGACTTCTTTCTTGGTGACCCAGTGCTAACGAAGAGGGCGTCGACACTCAGGCCTGAGATGTCGAGTTCTCTTCAGATAGCGCCGTAGCGCCCTCACAGGACAAAGCAGCATCTCATCCGCATCGTTATCTGTAAAGTCCAGCAGGGAGGGGATCGGTGAAAGACTCGAACCTGTCGTCAGGGATCGACGGATTCTGAGTCTTAGCTACGAAGTTCGGGACGAAATCGAGCGTCACAGATCCCCAGCCTCTGGTATGTTTAACATCATAAGAAAGGCCATGTAGTTCCCCTACTCTCTTCGCCGATGCCAGGGCCAGCAAGAAGAGGGTCTTGAGGGTCAGATCCCTGTCTGACGACTCTCGGAGTGGCTCGAACGGTGCTCGAGTCAGACTCCTAAGGACGAGAGTCACGTCCACGCAGGGGGCCTGAGTTCCCTGGGTGGGCAAGGGACCTTTCGAAGCTCCTCTTAGCAAGGATATCTCGAACGAATTCGTGATGTCCAACCCCCTCAGTTTCAGGACGAGCGCCAAGGCGGCTCTGTATCCTTTGACTGTGGGGACTGAGAGGAGCTTCTCTCGGCGAAGAAACACGAGGAAATCCGCTACCTGCTGAAGAGTGGCTCTGAGAGGAGACAAACCCTGTCTACGACACCAACCACAGAAGACGGCCCACTTCCCCTGGTACACAGCTGCAGAGGACTGTCTGACGTGTCCAGCCATCTCTGTTGCTGCGCTACGAGAAAAGCCTCTCGTTCGCAAGAGATGGTGGATAACAGCCAGCCGTGAAGTTGAAGGGACTGGACTGCGCGGTGGTACCGTTCTACGTGTGGCTGGGCTAGAAGGTTGTGCCAGTTGGGTAGCTCTCTCGGTGCGTCTGCAAGAAGAGCCAACAGGTCCGGATACCAAACGGCTTGAGGCCGTTTGGGAGCCACCAGGATCATTCTGAGATTGGGAGTGACCAGCGCTCGACTGATCACTTTCCGAATCAGACAGAAGGGAGGAAAGGCGTAAGCGAAGAGGTTGTCCCAGGGGTGTTGGAGAGCGTCCTCTGCAGCTGCCCATGGGTCCGGCACGGCCGAGAAGAACACCTGGATCTTCCTGTTGTGCCGGGTGGCGAACAGGTCTACGACCGGTCGCCCCCACAGGTTGAAGAGCCTTTCCGCCACATCTTGGTGTAGAGACCATTCGGTCCCTATCACCTGATCCCGACGGCTGAGCTTGTCCGCTACTACATTCCTCTTGCCTGGAATGTAGCGTGCTGACAGCTCTATCGAGTGAGCCGTGGCCCACTCGTGCACCTGCACCGTCAACTGATGGAGCGGAAGAGACACTAGCCCCCCTGCTTGTTGACATATGCCACTACTGTGGTGTTGTCGCACATCAACACCACTGAGTGTCCCACCAAGCGGTCCCGAAACTCTTGGAGAGCGTTGAACGCTGCCTTGAGTTCCAGGACATTGATGTGAAGGTGCTTCTCGTGATGGTCCCACACACCCTGCAGTCAGCAACTCCTCCAGGTGTGCGCCCCATCCCTCGTCGATGCGTCTGAGAACAGAAGCATCTCCGGGGGGGGAGTGCGTATGGGCACTCCTCTTAAGAGGTTCTTGTCGTCGAGCCACCAGGCTAGGTCCTGCCTCACCTTGTCCGTGATAGCCACGGGAAAGTAAGGAGGATCCTTGGCCTGGGACCAACTCTCCCTTAGCCTCCACTGGAGAGACCGCAGGTGAAGACGCCCGTGAGGGACTAACTTCTCGAGTGACGACAGATGGCCGATCACGACTTGCCATTGCTGTGCTGCCTGTTCCCTGCCCGCGACAGGAACCGGCCGGCTGCCTCCCTGAATTTGCTGATACGCAAGTCTGCGGGAAAGACTTGCCCTGCTACCAGTATCTATCAGCATACCCAGGTACTTCATCTTCTGCTTGGGTTCGAGATCTGACTTCTCGTAGTTTATCACGATCCCCAGATCGCGACAAAACTTGAGGAGTCGATCTCTGTCCTGTAGCAACTGCGAGCGGGAGCTCGCAGGACCAGCCAATCGTCGAGATACCTCAGAAGACGTATCCCGTTCGAATGGGCCCAAGCCGACACCAGAGTGAACACTCGCGTGAACACCTGTGGGGCGGTTGAGAGACCGAAAACAAAGTGCCCTGAATTGGTACACCGTCCCGTCGGAATGATGAAGGCCGGCAGGTACTTTCTGGAGGACTGATGGATGGGTATTTGAAAATACGCGTCCTTCAGTCCAACCCCGAAAAGCATGAAATCGTTCCCCCTCCCCTGATCGAGTCGAGCACTGAGCGTGCCGACTCCATCGTGAACCGCGTCGTGCGAACGAAGCGGTTCAGGGGAGAGAGGTCTATCACCGGGCGCCAGCCCCCCGATGCCTTCTCCACTAGGAAGAGGCGGCTGTAAAAGCCTGGTGACTGGTCCTCCACGATTTCTACAGCTCGTTTCGCCAGCATGGTCTTGATCTCCTGTCGAAGAGCGTTGTCCTTTGCTGATCCCCGGACATAGGTCTGTAGATGGACCGGTTTGGAGATGAGGGGGGGCCGAGACTCGAAGGGTAGTAGATATCCCTCCCGAAGGACGTCTACTATCCAGTTCTCGGCGCCGTAGCGCTGCCAAGTCGCCCAATGGCTCGCCAGGCCACACCCCCCACTTCCGGCAGCAGGTGAGGGGGAACGCCGTCCCTAGCGTTTCCCTCCTCGTTTCGACTTCTTCCCAACACCTCCTCGGGGAAAGGAGGCCTGGGAGGAGGGCTGGTTGCGGCCTCCTCTCGCAGAAGTCGAAACAACTGGAGTCTTCACACGGGGTTTGGACGGTGCAACCGTCTTCGCCGCCGTGGAAGCGCTAGCCAAGCTCTTTGGTTTGGCCGCAGTTACTCGAGGTTGCCCAGAAACCTTCGAGACTGCCTGGTGGACTAAGCGGTCACTCTCGTCAGTGCGCCGCCGTTCCACCGCAGCGTCCACCATCTCTCCAGGAAAGAGAGCTGGGGAACTCCTAAGAGGTCCATTTCTTAGACCCGAGTGCCGCCTCACGCCCAGCCCCTTGGTCACTCGGGTAAGGACTGCGTCCCTACGCCGAAGAACCAAGTTGGCCCACAGGTTAGCAGTCTGATGGGCGAGGTAAGAGATTGCTCTTCCTCCAGACTGGCACAGTCTCCTAAAAGAAGCGTCGTCTTCGAGAGCAGAACTCCCGGAGCCGGCCGCTACTTTGGATATTGTGAGGGACCACAAATCCAACCAGGAAACTGCCTGGAATGCTGCCATAGCGGTAGATTCCAGGGCAAGTGCCTCCTGCTGCGAGAACCATAGGTTCTCCGACAGGAGCTGCTGCAGGGAACACACCTGGAGTCAGCCTCGCTAACTCCGGGTTAACCTGTTTCGGCAGTATCGGGTCTTCTGATGGCACAGTAAAAACGCCGCTGGCCGCTGTAGAGGAGGAGGAAGCAGCTTAGAGGACCGTCCGGATTTCAGCGAGTCCTCCCGTCCTGAGACGAGATTCTCCACCTGATCCAGGACCTCTGATCGTGGCAACCCCACCGTCATTATGGGCTCCCTCTTGGGACCCCAAAATGACTCGAGCCGGGACGTGGGCTCTGCTGGTGGTAGCGACGATCCTTCCGCGAGGTCATTATGCAGACGCATCAGCTTAATGACCTCTGCGAAGTTCCTCTGTATCTCGGGCGTCACAGCGTCCTGTGGAGTAGGACCGTCCAGTCCCTCCAACAAGAGCATATCCCTCGATACTCCTCCTTCAGAAGGAGGAACAGCGACAGACCCCTGACGGTGCGCCTCCAACTACTTGCGCGTACGTCCTGGTCGGTCCTAAGACCGTGCCTGAGCCGTACGGCGTCATAGCTGGGTCACGAGCGGCGCACCTCTCGTGATCGCTCCTTGGTACCTCGCTCCTCCCGGTATAGCCCGAGGAGGTTGAAGGTACAGGAGAGGCAGACCTGACGCTCCCCCCACGCTCGCTGGCAGGACCAGCGTGCGTAGAGGGCTGCTGCCGATCGTCAACCCGCGGTGACGGTCTAGCAGTAGGCCTAGCGTCGCCGCTCGCCTGGGGCGATTGGCTCGGCTGAGAACGTCGAGACCGCTCTCTAGCGTCAGGCGAGCTGCCGCTGGTCACGTCTCCGCCCGGTCACCGCTGGTACCAGCCGTGGCTCGTTACCGGCGGCGGCCGTGGGGACTCCTTCCTCGCCTCAACCCGTGGCCGGTCAGCGACCGTCACGTCAGCCCGAGCAGCCGGTTGGTCCGCTGCGAGAGCGTCCCACTGACTGGCCTGGCGAGAGTCGTGTGCACGACTCTCGCCAGTCTTCTGCCCCGTGCCGCTGTCTTGACGGCGAGCTAGCTCGGACGTCGAAACTTTGGCTGGACGGTCCTCTTTAGAAGAGCGTCCACTCGGTGCTTCTCGCGAACGAGAAGCGGCCGAGACGGAACCTGGTTTAGCGGCAGAACCACTAGCACCAGGTGAGGACACACCAGCCGAGGCTGATGCACCTCTGGTCCCCGTCGACTTCTTCTTTGCAGAAGAAGCGACGGGCCCTGCACCCGAAGGAACAGGAGGACCAGCAGAAGAGCTCCCCAAGCTCGCCTGAGCGAGCCGGGCCCTTAGAAGATCCCGAAGGAGTCTTCTTAGGGAGGGAGGAGGCAACCTTCTTCTTCTTCGGCTGTTTGGCCTTAGAAGTCGAAGGGGAAGGAGAGGCAGCAGCCGACGAGAAGAAGACGATGAAGACGACGACGACACCTTCTTCCTCTTCCTCTTCTTCTTCGCCAGGCTCCGCAGGACAGACGTCAGGTCTTCCATCCAGGAGGGAGCCGGGGCAGTTGCCGAAGCAACAGGGCCCGACTGCACCTGTCCGGAAGGACCTGAGACTGTTACAGCAACACCAGCAGCGGAACGACAGGAACAGGTCCGGGAACAGCAGGAACAGCAGGAACATCTGAAATGGAATGTGTACCTGAAAAGGAAAGAGTCGCTGGAGCGGCCACAGGTACGGCAGGCACGGCAGGTACCACGGGAGAGCCAGGCGTCCTGTCGACAGTCACCGTCATCCGTGGCACTGGCGGCAGGTCCAGGGGGGTACTCTTTGGCAGCGGAAGTCCGGGGTCGGCAAAGGAAAAAATCCAGGTGGTGGTGGCATCGTCCTCTTTGGAACGGCGGCAATTGGTTTTTGTACTGCCACCGCCTGGGGGGGTGTCACCGACATTATATGTGGCGTATATACAAGATGTGGTGGCATCTCATACGCAGGTGTAGTTAATGTGGTAATCGTGGTGGTTCACCGCACCATGAGTGACCACGGCCGACCCCGCCAACCGCTGTAGCAACCCCTGGATGCTGGGCACTCCCTGCAGTCCCAGCGACTCCCACACCTGTCCCAAGTCATCCTTCGCTGATGGCACACCTGCGGAAGCAACGTCGGGTTAATGGGAGGGGCTTCCCGCGCCTGGGGGGCGAAATATCCCCCCAGAGCGGACAGAAGACCCCGAATACAGCTGTACATCCTGGTAGCGGACGCCCTCCTCCACACTCGACGGATCGAGAGAGGAAAAGGACTCCGCTACCCCCGCCCCCCGCAGGGGAAGGCGCAAACCGTGGGGGCTGGCCGGGAGGCAGGAAAGAGGACGAAGTGTCCGTCACCAAAGGAGTCACTGGACTTCCCGATGACTTCTTGGCCGGCCCTAAGTCTCTTCCTGCCCTCGTACAGCACCCACTGCGCCTCGGACCAGTTCATACAAACCACACATGGTTCGTTGCGGGAGCACTCTCGCCCTCGACAACGAGTACAAACCTCGTGGGGGTCCACCTCAACAAATGACCTGAACCCCCCACATTTACGTCCCTCCAGCCCGGGACACACTCTACGGGCGACTGGAGGGCGCGGTGATATCTCCATTTCCTCTAATTCACTCATTGCAATTCAATTGAACTAGAGAAAGAGTACTTACAATCACTCCTGATATACAGAAAGAGAAAACAAATACTCAAGTTTGAAGCAAACGACAAGCGGGCAGAGCGATGGCGAACACGTCCTTCCCACACACGGCCGAAAGCAAAAGTGATTTGTTTACCTCCCAGTCGCGCGGCGCGCGACGATCGGACAAGCAGTTAACTACCGTTCTCCCCTTGTTCGAAGCTTACGACCGTTCCAGCTGCCGCTAGCTACTTCCTATTGTTAAAGGACCGATGGTTTGTATTACGTATCGGAACAAATTCAAATTCTTACTGCCACAATATACATGAAGGGTAAAAATTGAGCTTAACCATGGCCATGGACCCTTTAGTCTATGCCCTAGCCGGGTATGTACTAACATAAAACCCACCATTAGGGCCCGTTCACATTATGGGGGTTATCAGCACAGTTCATTCAGTATCGGTATGGAAGTGGAGGAAATATGTATGTTTATGTTGTTCAATATGACAAATTTTTATTAATTTGTATTTTTCATACCTAACAATCCCTCCGTCTTAACAATAGGATACTCTTCTATCGCCAGTTGGAAACTGGTTAAAAACAATCAAAGATTGTAAAGCAATGAACCTGTGGCATCTGGCAACTCATGCGTATACGAGGTGAATGTTGGTCACTGACCAGGCTTGGAACCTCATGATGCACCAGTCTTTCTTCAACCGCTTTGGAGAGTCGCCTTTCGCCTATCCCCAAGCCGGTTTTTTTTTTTATAAAAAGCCCATGCATTGTTTCATATTTATTTAGCCCAGAAGCTTATAACTGCCTATTTTAATAGTTCAAACAAAAACCCTCTAAAAATGCTTATAACTGGATATAACAGTATTATCACAAAAAGCACAGTCACAAAAATATAAAAATACAGTAACTTGTGAAATTTCTCAATGAAAAATACTGTGAATAGGTGAATTTCCTGCAAATAATGGATAGATTTGGTTCAAAGAGAAATCCGCAAATCTTGAGAATGTGAATACCAGGGGTCGACTATCTGTTTATGTAAATCTGTAAATCTATCTATCTATATATATATATATATATATAGATATTATATATATATATATATATATATATATACATACACACAATAACGTTCCTCGTTGGACGAATGGTTTTCGATCTCAGCTACCAATCCAGTGGTCCAAAGTTCGATTCTCGGCTCAGCCAACGCAGAATCAGCAGAATTTATTTCTGGTGACAGAAATTCATTTCTCAATATAATGTGGTTCGGAATCTCACAATAAGCTGTAGGTCCCGTTGCTAGGTAACCAATTGGTTCCCAGCCACATAAAAATATCTAATCCTTCGGGCCAGCCTAGGTGAGCTGTTAATCAGCTCAGTGGTCTGGTTAAACCAAGATATACTGAACTACTTAAATAAATATAATATATATATATTAATATAATATAAATATTATAATCTATATATATATATATATATATATATAGATATATATATATATATATATATATTCTATATACTATATATATATTGTGACGTTTATAGATCGTTCGTCTACCCGCAATTAACTAAATAATTTGATTTGGAAAACGGCAGCCATTTCTTTAGAATATCAGCTGATTTTTAGTAACCGCGGGAAACCCAAAACCCGCCAGCTAGAGATAGGAAGTTCCCCAGTTGGGGGAAAAGTGTCTTATCAGCTGTAGGGACGTATCTCAAAAAAGGGAAGGGTGTAGGCAGATTGGTACTTCTTAGACCTATACCTTAAGCTCTCTTTCCTGTGACCCCTCTGCTGGATGTATGCTTGTTTTCCAGGATTTGCCTTTGAATCGTGGGCGGGGGGGTTAAGCTGGACCTCCAACCCCAAGCAACCCAACTGAATTCTCTCTCAGTCGGCTGCGAGACGTGATCTCGGACAGAGGTCAAATTACCTGCCTTCCTTTAGGCTATTACCCCAGGGCCGTGAGTGGGCGCGCCGATGATCCAGGCCTCAGACAAAGGGGCCCCATACTTTCCTACAAAGAGCCACATTTTCTTTCAAAGGTCCACACTGAACACGACATCCAGGTACGTCTTGTGGAACAGCATATTGCCAGTCTCTCCCAACCAATTATCATGTGATCCTCATTCTCCCAATTCAATTTCCAGCACAAAAGGAATTCATCCCTTTGTTCCCTCTCACTGCCTCATGGCCGCATGCTTCCCCTTGTGTGATCGTCCCAGACCAATGGAGTCATTGCATACTTCAGTGAAACCTTAAAAGTTCCTTCTCCCCAGTATTAGAGAATTAATTAATCAAAGCAAGAAGTCATTTTTTCTTTTATGTCGTTTAATCTGGGATTCTTTTCCAGATTCCATGAGTCACGTGCCGTCTCTCTGTCCGCAAGTGTGCATTAACCCAAGTGAATGAAAATCAGCTTGAATTGAATGAGACTATAAGCCCCAACTGGCCGGGGCCAATATCATTTAACTTTTCTCCAGGCCAGCACAGGGCCTTTTTGTAAAATAAATAGTTTAAAGTAACGAGCTGAGTTTTCTGGCGACCTTCCCTCTAAAGAAAGTTTACGGTAAGTTCAAGCAATTCCCTCTTGAAACCCCTCAATCATTTCTGTTTACGTATCTAGCTTCTTCTCAAGGCCCTATATACGTAACATTGGCGAATCTTGCCTGGATTGAACCTAGCTTGCTTAAAAAAAGCTTGTAAATCGCGTTATCCGTTGTAAAACGTAAACTGTAAATTATTTTACAAAGCGTAAATCAAGCACACTTGCAGGGAAAGAAGACACACTGACTCCACGGTAAGGTATTTCCATTCATTAATATGATTATTTATAACCTATGTTAGCTTAAGGTACGTTAAGTATTTTTATTTAGAAGTGTTTTAAAACAAATGTGAAGGTAGAAATATTATTATATTGTAACGGCCAGAGCGCCGAGCGAATTCTGTTATTTTATAAATCGCATTGTGCTCGTCGGACGAGACAGAGCACGTGTGTAGAATAGATGCCAGAAAGAACCAGATCAAAACTAGGAAGTGCTTTGCCAGGGTTTATTGCTGTGTTTGAAAGCCTAGCTAGTTAGGAGTGTTTTACTAATAGTTACGGCAAAAGAAGTGTACAATTCTTTGTCTGTGATATGTTAGTGGGTATCCATTTTTAACTTAGTTTTCATTCCAAGTGTTGGTAACCGCTTAACTCTCGGCTAATTCAGCTTCGCGCTCTCTCGCGCCTGCGCGGTCTCAACCAACCTTCGTCTCATTCACAGCGGCAGCCATGTTTGTTTCCTCTTTCAACATTATGTAAACAATTTAAGCAAAGTAACGTAAGTCTCAAAGTTTTAACGTAAATAATATCGATCTTGGTACTAGTATCTATCGTCCTGCCAGAAAAATTAACGTAATTCGCCTTGAATAAGAAAGTAGTATTTTGTGTTGTAAATTGCCTTCGCATTTACAGAGAATCAGCTGATTCGCC
Organism: Macrobrachium nipponense; assembly: GCF_015104395.2. NCBI lineage: Eukaryota > Metazoa > Arthropoda > Malacostraca > Decapoda > Palaemonidae > Macrobrachium > Macrobrachium nipponense. Next base: position 30,508,688 of record NC_061090.1, on the reverse strand, counting down.
CGCGCTGGTCAGCTCTCCTCACATGTTTCACCTCGCATCGCTCACCTCGCGCGCTGACGAAGTTTCATTTCACTTCGCACTTAACGTAACCTCATTTACATTGTTTGCTAACATCGTTTTAAAATCCTTACCGTCATTTCACTGTTCACGGGGACCTAGTAATCTTACATAAAGGTTAACGTAAATCTCAAGTAGAGTAAATCACAAGAATTGTCAACGTAAACGCGTCGTTGTAAAATTCATATTGAAACGCAAATCATTTCGTAAGCGCGAGCCGCTACATTAACGTAAAAATCGTTCACCACGAGCGCGTTATCATTTTCATAAAACGTTATCTAAATAAAAGCAATTCTTTCATTAAAAACGTTAACGTAAGTAAATCATTTAACGCAAGTTGCGTCATATTAAACTAACATTAGTAGTTCAATTCAAATATAAGGGAGTTCATTCATATATCATTTTCACCCTCTCCGAGAGAGAGAGAGAGAGAGAGAAAACAGAAACACAGTATTCACGAAGCCAAGAGTGCTACATCTTACCATTAATTATAGCATGCAGAATTAACATTATTTTAGTCTCTTGTGTCTTTCATTTACACAGCGTGATACGTACGCGCATGTGTCCATTGCAGTTTGCAAGTATTTATTTATTTCATTTTTATCGAGTACTTCAGCGAGTGACTGAGCATTTCTAAAATTTCCATTACCTGTCGTTGCCCGAGTGGTCTTTTCATTTTTCTTTTATCACAAAAGACTTGCGTATACCGCAAGCACAATTCGCACAGTGTGCCACGCAAATTCATTACTTCCAGACAGGGAAGTCGTTACCAGTTTAGGACTGGCCACCACCAGTGCACGTCAGGTTCTTACCATTTTACAGTGCACTAATTCTTGACACTGTCCATCGACTGGCTGCTGAAGTACTCCCACCTTTTACTTTCTCTCCTCCACTATACCCTCTGCCATGAGCAGTGCCATTTCACTTCAGTATATTTAAGTATACTGCATGTAGTGTCCGGGACACACCAGCACGATACCAGTGCTCCAAGGAACGCCTCCATAAATGCCATTGCACCTGTACAGGCCGTACAGGTGGATCCATTAAACCTGCGTGTCCGTCCTTACGGAACGCCCAATTCCATTAATGTCCGTGTCAAAAAGGGTCAGTGATCCTTCGGGAACACTCAACAAGGAACGCCTCCCGAAGTGCCGCAATACCAGCCCTAAGTGCTGACAAACCTGCGCTCCGTCCTTACGGAACGCCCAAATAATTAGTGTGTCCGTGTACAAGGGTCATGATCCTTCGAACACTCACAAGGGACGCCTCCCAGAAGTGCCGCAAATAACCAGCCCTAAGTGCTGACAACCTGCGTGTCCGTCTTACGGAACGCCCAAGTAATTAGTGTGTCCGTGGTACAAGGGGTCAGTGATCCTTCGGAAACACTCAACAAAGGGAACGCCTCCCGAAGCGCGCAATACCAGCCCTAAGTGCTGACAAACCTGCGTGTCCGTCCTTACGGAACGCCCAATTCATTAATGTCCGTGTACAAGGGTCAGTGATCCTTCGGACCAATCAAGGGAACGCCTCCCGAAGTGCCATCGCACCTGTACAGACGTACAGGTAGCCCATTCCAACGTCTCCCAAGTTGGGAACGCCCGTAAGTGGACGTACACAGCACACTTCATTCGATTTTTTCACCTCAGCGAAGGTGCCATTCACAAAGTGCCACCGGAGCACCAGTCTTTTCACTTTTCATTACCACATTGCAGAACCCATTTCCAAGTGAGTGCCACTTTCCACCAGTAAGTAGGCACTCCTATTCCATTCAATACCCTTTCCTGGCCATTATTTTCATTTCTTCCGAGCCTCTACTGTAGCCTAAGGGAAATGTCTTCCCCCTGCTTCCCCGTGACTTTCTTTGCCAGAGAGCTAGAGAAGCTCGGAGCCTCATAACTCTGGGCAAGGAGGCTGGTTACACTGGACCAGCACTAGACCAGTTGGATAAAGGCGCAGCAGGCTGCCGCGCGCCTGCAAGAAAAGGAAGAAAGGGAAAACCAGAGAAAAGCCGGAGAAGGAGAGAGAAAAGAAAGAGAAGCAGAAAGGAAGGCAAGGGAAGAGGAGCGAAAGCATGAGCTCGCTCTCAAGGAGAAGGAACTCGACATCAAGCGGGAGAAGGCCCGTAAGGAGAGTATCCTAGCTCAAGCCACTCTGCCAGCTTCCAGCCCTGCACCCCCTGTCTCTCTTAGTCCCGCCGTCTCTGGTCAGCCTGACATCCTTTCTATTTGTGAGCCTGGTCCTGATCCAGTGCCGAGATAGAAATTCCTGCCGCATCCTGCCAGCCTTTTACCTTTTTACCGCCTACCTCCTCCCCTTTGGAAGAGGTAAGCCCACCAGTTGACCCCGGACTTGTTTCCGAGGGTGATCCAACAGAGGACTCTTCACCTGTGCCAGAGCACACTGCCAGCCTTGGTGACTCCACAGATTTGCAACCTGTGGGGCCATCTCAGCCTTACCATCCAGTGCCACGGAAGAGGTTCTGGAACACGTTCTGCCGAGACTGTGGCCGCAAGGGTCACATGTCTGCCAACTACGGAGGGTGCGCGAACCACAATATTCCGGCCATCGCAATGGCCGTCACCAATCCTTCTTCTCTAGGACCCCCAGCTAAGGGCCCTATAACCGTCGCACCCCTCCAAAGCCATTATCAGCCAAGCCACGTCAGAGCCTACGACGACTCTGGCGCTCAAATCTCCCTGATACGGGAAGATCGAATCCCCCGAGGGGCAACCGTCGATAGACGTCATTTAATCACCATCGAAGGTATCAACCATATCAAGCTGATCCTTCCGACCGTTCAATTGAGGGTCACCAGACCTCACTTCTCCAGAGTTTGTACCCTTGCAGTTGCAAGCTACATCCCAGGAGGTTATGACCTCCTCCTAGGGCAAGACATGAAGTCTCCCTCGCATTCCAAAAAACCTAGGGGTCCTAACCCCACAACAAATCACTCCAAAGCAAGGAGTCATCGAAATTCTACTTCCTCTAGGAAGTATGTCCACCAACAGTCTCCCCCGTTACCAAGGAGGGAGATTGACCATTCGCAGTTCCGTTGCAAAACCTGTAACGTAATAGGGCACTCTACTAATTGGCCTAGGTGCCCTAGCAAACTACCAGCAGCGGACACTGTCCATTTTCCACAGCCTAGCCTTCACAATGAGACAGGAGCCTCTGTCTCCCATTTCCAAGGGCACGCTGAGAGGTATTGCACCTCCAGTACCCGTCACAGGTCCAGTCGACCTCAACTCTCTGCCAGTGCCACTTGGCAGCACTGAGCAGTGCCAAGCTCCGTCCAGCCTGGACGTAGAGCCACCACCGAACTTGACCTCTGCGCCTGGCCCCGAGCTAGCGCCGGCGCCTAACCTTATCAAGGATCCTCCTACAGGAGATCCTCCAACAGGCATGGAGCTTACCACAGCCCATGGCCAATCACTAGTTCCTTCTTCATCCTTACCTCTGTCGCCCGAGGATGAACCTCCGGCAGACCTCACCTTCATACCTCCTCTGGAAAACCAGGAACTGCCCGACCAGGAGTCAGCTGGAGTTTTCCCCTTACGACAGCTGTCGCAGCAGCCGGAGTGAGGGCCTCGGGCCTCCCCTGCAGTAGGTTCCACCTCTACGACGGTTGCTGCAGAGACCGAAGTAGGGTGTTCTCCTGCAATCCCTCAGGCTACCACTGCCTCTGCTCCTGCCGGCGTTTCTGGCCTTTCCCCAGAGTCGGTGCCTCCGTCTACTCCTAGGACTGGTATAGCCAGGTCCTGGAGGAATAAGAAGAAGAAGAAGAAGGGACGTAACCAATCATTACAAACTACACAAAAGAGCCACATGCTCTCCTTGACACCTGTGCCCGAGGTACAGTGTCGCATTCATTTGCAGAAATGATCCTGGCACCTACCCAGAGAAGGTAGCCAGCCTGATCTCTGCCAGTAGCACTAACCCTCTAACCCTAGCCATTGTAATACTAACCCTCACTTAAATATAATTACCGTCATTGCATTTCCCTCCTGGTAAATTAACCACTCATCATCCCCACGCATCATTACCTCTCATTATGTATTTTAACAGTTCCGTCGCTGAACTACTGCTGTGCGTACCACACTCTGGAATGATTGCGTCTTCATTTAACTGTATTGAGTAGGTTAGGCTAATGATTTAGTACCAGGGCATTAGGTTAGTAGCAAGTAGAATTTTCAAGTAACCTTATCTAGGGGTAGAGTAGACTGTCCGTCACAAGACAAACCTGTAGTTATTTATTAGGCTAGACTACATCACTATATTAAGTTAGTACACTTAGCATCTTTGCCTATAAGTTAGGTAGGCCACTGTAGTTAGCTGTATCCCTGCTCAAAAAAAAAAAACTTCAAATTGGAATAGGAGAACGGGGTGGTAGTCGAGACGATCAATTTATTTAAGCCAAGACCTTCACACCCGAAAGGGAGTGAATGCCTTCTTAACAGGGGGAGCTGTGACGTTTATAGATCGTTCGTCTACCCCGCAATTAACTAAATAATTTGATTTGGAAAACGGCAGCCATTTCTTTAGAATATCAGCTGATTTTTAGTAACCGCGGGAAACCCAAAACCCGCCAGCTAGAGATAGGAAGTTCCCCAGTTGGGGGAAAAGTGTCTTATCAGCTGTAGGGACGTATCTCAAAAGGGAAGGGTGTAGGCAGATTGGTACTTCTTAGACCTATACCTTAAGCTCTCTTTCCTGTGACCCCTCTGCTGGCTGTATGCTTGTTTTCCAGGATTTGCCTTTGATCGTGGGGGGTTAAGCTGACCTCCAACCCCCAAGCAACCCAACTGAATTCTCTCTCAGTCGGCTGCGAGACGTGATCTCGGACAGAGGTCAAATTACCTGCCTTCCTTTAGGCCTACCAGGGCGTGAGTGGCGCGACGATGACCCAGGCCTCAGACAAAGGGTGGGGCCCCCATACTTTCCTACAAAGAGCCACATTTTCTTCAAAGGTCCACACTGAACACGACATCCAGGTACGTCTTGTGGAACAGCATATTGCCAGTCTCTCCCAACCAATTATCATTGTGATCCTCATTCTCCCAATTCAATTTCCAGGCAACAAAAAGGAATTCATCCCTTTGTTCCCTCTCACTGCCTCATGGCCGCATGCTTCCCCTTGTGTGATCGTCCCAGACCAATGGAGTCATTGCATACTTCAGTGAAACCTTAAAAGTTCCTTCTCCCCAGTATTAGAGAATTAATTAATCAAAGCAAGAAGTCATTTTTTCTTTTATGTTCGTTTAATCTGGGATTCTTTTTCCAGATTCCATGAGTCACGTGCCGTCTCTCTGTCCGCAAGTGTGCATTAACCCAAGTGAATGAAAATCAGCTTGAATTGAATGAGACTATAAGCCCCAACGTGGGGGCCAATATCATTTAACTTTTCTCCAGGCCAGCACGGGCCTTTTTTGTAATAAATAGTTTAAAGTATACGAGCTGAGTTTTCTGGCGACCTTCCCTCTAAAGAAAGTTTACGGTAAGTTCAAGCAATTCCCTCTTGAAATCCCTAAATTACTTCCGTTTACGTATCTAGTCTCTCACAAGGCCCTATATACGTAACAATATATATATGAGTATAAATCAAAATGCAATCACTCGTGGAACAGAAATAAGAAATCTGACTCACATTAGGATCGAACAAAGGTCTCCCAATTGAATGACCTGGTTCCATCCTGATGCAAGTGAGAAATAAATATAAATATCCAAAGATCTATC
>NC_061090.1:30425101-30502398 GCF_015104395.2 Macrobrachium nipponense | reverse complement strand
CCAAAGATCTATCGATGTAAAGTTTTTTAACTGAGAATATAATACAAGCATGTAGCATTTTGCATAATTCTGTGAGGGCACGAGATGCCTAAAGGTATGAAGTTATGCTATTTCAACACCACTGATAAACCTGTCTTATTGTTCCCTCTGCAAGAGATCAATTTGCTGTATATTTCTTTCATTAAGGTAGAGTTGAACTGCAGGATAAAATGAGATGTGAAAAGTGTAACCTTAGAAATGCAATGAAAAGGGTAGATAACTATGATTTTTTCCCTTTGTTTTTATCAGAATTGCAGATAATTTCCAGTTGTTCCTCCCAACACATTTTTTTTTTCATCACCATTATTCTGATCTTCACAGTCCCACACGTGGACGTTTTTGGCTTCATCAAAGAAAATGTCGCCGTTAAAACAAGAAGTCTCCATTTTGACGTGTGGTGCACACAAATCCATGTGGTCCATATGAACACACTAGTAAGCATGTATCTCAAACCTCAGAGATTCTGCACAGTTGCAAGGGGAAACTGCCCATGTGGATGCCACAGCAGTTAACAAATCCTCATGGTTGTGTGTACACTCATGTGAACAGGGTTTTGAACACCTTGAATGAGGGCTAAATATTCTAATTGCATATATTCACTGTCTTGCAAGGTCCATGACCTATCTTTGCAAAGTATCCCTTGATTCTAAGGGAAATTGATAGGCTACATAGTTCAATGAACCTATTAATACAAGAGTACTCTAGATGTTTAACTACCTCAATTTTCTAGATATGACTTTGGCCAAAAGCAACAACATGGCAACCCAGTTTAGGCCATGACCACTACATATTGTGAACTAAGAGCTACATTTATAGCTCAGTGATTCTGTCCATAAACTTTTCTTCCAAAGTTCTGCCTCTATATCTAATGCAATCATTTATTTCATCTGAAGCATTACTATATATTGCCCAATTGGTCACCACCCTACAGTAGTAAGACTGACAACTTCAAGCCAACCACAAATGGCAGAGACAGGAGATTGAGTGAAGTTCACAACAAACCAGGGTTCCCAAATCAGAAGTTACAAACTGCAGAACTAAGCAAGCCTTTTCTCTTTTCTAAAATGTTATTTTTTGTGGAATGCTGAAATTGTTGCTCATTTTGTGGTTAACCATTTAGGGGGGAAGGGGGGGAGGGGGACCTGCATAAGGAACATGAAGAAATTCACAAAGGTCCTGAAGGCTCCAAAAATCTTTGTTACAGAACGAAAACACAGAAGAAAAGCCAATTCCCAAATCTCACAGGAGTACCACTTGTCTAAACAGTTGGAGATAAAAGTACCTTAGTAGAATTCAGAAACTCCTCCAATGGATAATGACAGCACACCTGACTTGGAGTCAGGTTCACCAAAGTCTTTCCCTTTCTTTTTATGCTTCAAACTCCAATAGCTTCACACGCAAAACAAAACAAAATCACTCTTGTAATCCACAAAATAAATTACAGGCCACTACTATCAGCACTGACACTGCATTAGGATGTTAATTACAAGGCTGCAAAGCAAAACCAACAAAGACCTGAATTTTGCTACTATGTAACTCTTGCACACTTTCTAACCATAATTCAAAATTATGCAACATAATGCCTCTGAAAGCAGACTTGGCCTGTACAACAGCTTTATCAACAAGCTATATATTTATATATACAGTGCAGTATATACAAATATATAAAAGGACAACCCTCTGAGAGAAATATGACTAAACATCTTACATCTGAGAGAAATTCCATGACGCATTTAACATAATCCCTTTACTGAACTTACTCATTAAAAATGGCTACAAAAGTAACCACTTCATCAGAAAAAATCTTGCACATTAATCATTATGGTAATTTCTCTATAACAACTGCCTAGAATTATTATTAAAGGAATTATCCTTAACCATCACTATTTATCAACACTAGAATACTGCACTGGTAATATAGCTCAAACTTATTTTCTATCACTGATGACCCTACACATGAATGCAAAATCTTATTTAAATATAAACTGCAATATAAACAGGGGGGAAAACAGTTCATAACATTTACTCAACAATTAGCTCACTCAAGCCTTACTTTCCAAACAACAAGGATGCTAAGAAAACACCAATACAAATTGAATAAAAAAACTAACATTACTTGAAACTTCCAAATGAAAAAAAATTGAGTTCAGTTAAAATCTTCCCTGAGATTGAAACTCCTCACACAAGTGCTACAAATGAATTGAGACATTAGTGAGCATATCACAAAATGATTAGGACGTGCAATAGCAGCAGCACAGAGAGATCAAGTAAGAAAGAGGACTCCAGATATTATAATTAAATTGAGTTCTGGCCACTGTCAGCATGGTGTCACACTCTCTCCCCCTCTCAAAAATTTTTGTCTACCTCTTTCTTCCCTGATTTAAGTTAGTACATAGCAAAAACACACACTATTCCCCTAATAAAGAAAATATTACTACAGTAGCTTTTTAATGGCTAACTAGAGAAGTTAAGCGCCACCATATAAAGAAAAAAATATAAAAAAGGGGACAATAATCATTAGTTCACATACCAGAGAGATGTCCTCTTCCGGATGAATGATGCGGGAATTCGCCGACACCGTGGTTATTAACGCAGGCTTCTTAGGTTCTAATTTTTCCTGATGCACACCTCCTCCCCCACCTGAAGACATGACATTTGGCGTCGACTGACCGTTAGCTTGACTATACGCTGGAAACGCAGGTTTGACGGGGCCAATCTGATTATTGGCTGTGGTGGTATGCTGTAAGTGAAAATCCATTGAAATAATATATAAAACTTATTTTTCAACACGAGTATCAAATCTACAGCAGACAAAAAATGTAGGTCAGTATATTTATATACAGGCAGCCCTCGGTTAACAGCGGCATCAGTTAACAACTATCCGGTTTTAATGGCGTCTGTCTAGCGACGCTGTAACTTGATTTTCGATGCCGATCTCTGGTTAGCAGTGCCAATATCCGGTTAGCAGCTCCCATTTCTAGTTAACAGCAGTGCCAATCTCTGGTTAATGGCGCCGATATTTGGCTAGCAGCGCCGTTAGGCAGGTTTTTAGTGCAGTTATCGCTGATTTTCGGTTAGCAACATTGGCTGGGAATGGAACCCCCCCAGTTAACTGAGGGCTGCTTGTATATCATATGAGAGATACTAACCTGTGCAGCAGAGGGGAAGAGGGGTTTATTGGGTGCGGGCGTAGCACCGGGAGCGGTGCTGACCGGGGGCCCGCCTGGTGGGGGTAAAGGCCCCATTGGACCCATAGGGCCCATCATACCTGGTCCACCCATGAATGGCGGCATATGACCCATTGGACCCATTGGGCCCATCATTGGCATCATGGGACCAGTTGGTCCCATCATGGGGCCCATTGGACCTGGTGGTCCCTGAGGAGGCATAGTTGGTGGGGGTGGGTTAGACTGACCAGGTAGACTAGACTGGGAATCTTCGTCATCTTCATCGTCCTGCCTCTTGTTCCCGCCCCCTACTCTACCGGCGCGCTGTCTTTCGTGGTCTTTCAGGTCTTCTTCCGGAATACCTGCCAAGCACAGGACTTACATAAGCACGAGACCTCTACCTTACAAGACATTATTATTATTAGTCATATGGAACAAGCCCACCACATGGGCCACTGACTAGAAATTCGAGCTTCCAAAGAATATGATGTTCATTAGGAAGAAATACGAGAAAGTCAAGGCAGATACAGAAAGAAGAGACTTCACTTATTGAAAAAAAAATAAATACATAAAATTGTATTAATATGCAAGGAGCACCTTCGCTATAACTTGGTTAGTTCCAATCGTGCAAATGGCTAATTTACATCAAACACAACATAAAGCAAAAAGAATAGTTGTCAATTTCAGTGGCAGTCCCTAAAGCACAGATCTCTTGCTTGCTTTTAAATGTAATTACAAGTAGCCAAACTGCACATTTGGAATATCACCATGTAAAATAACATGTCAAAACGATATACGTACCTTCCATACCATATATTTCTATTTCTATATTATTACGATTAGGTAAAGCATTTGGAACTTTGTCTATCGTCTCTTTGTGAACCTGTAAAGAGAAAAATGACCTGTTGTAGACATCAATTAACTGGTCCTCCTCAAAATAATTTTCTAGTCAAAGATGAGACATGCATACACACATACAAGGATTACCAAAGTAAGTTCTAATATTAATTAAAAACAAATTTGTTAATTTGAAAAAATCAACCTGACACAATAGCCAAGTTGTCATTATAGAGAACTATAATGACAACTTCAGTCATTCTAGACAAACTAAGTATTTGGAAGATGAAACCTGTACTTAAGGACTATACAATATTAATAGCACCTACTACATTTTGAAACCTACTAGTAACATACAACTCATACTGACCTGCATACAGTGGATGGATAAACCTGGACCCGTATATAATCTTTTATGACATATATGACATTTAAAATGTTTCGCCTTCTGGTGCTGAATCAAAATTTTTTCGTCATCAAATTCCCTATTGCAGTACCTGAAAGAAAACAATATACATTGAGCAAAACAATACTACATACTACCACTACTATTAATCATTATGTTTAAAAGGCATTTGAAAACAGCACTTGCACAATTTGACAATCACTATTCAGCATATAAAAAATATATAAAATATAGTTTTGTCCCTAATGCTGGAAATTTGGTCATGACGCGAGATGTTTTGATCACGGTACAAAGAACGAGGGAACTTTCTTACTGAAATTCAACTGCTCTCATCAACAAATGCACACCAGAGTTTTAACAAAATGCAGTCATTTTATCCTCACATATCACACATCTAAAATCTGAAAGCACCAGCATATTCAGGGTGAATTTGTATGAAAAAAAGTTCTGTTTTATCTAGACCGCATGAATGATGCACAATTCGATTAGTAAAAACAGGTATAAAGCATTAAATACTTCCCCTTCACTTCTAATAGTTGTAATTCCTTTGTGTTATCTTATTGATTTCAGGAAATCACGGTAATTCTTCAGAAGCAAGCCGCATCACCAGTTTCTAAAAGACAATTAACAATCCTTCATTTAATGGTGTTTTTTTCAGTGAATCTCACCTTGTTTTCTTGAGGAAATATTATTTTAACACTTTTCACCCAACAAAGCTTGGGGACCCCCAGTTGGGAATCGGGGGTTTTGGGTGAGGAAATACCAGAAAGGAGTGCTTTGCAGCAATAATAATTGGGAGCACCAACAGATTCGCGGGCCCACTCGACCGCTGACCGAAATCACCAAAACCAATATGGCGGCGATACCAAAACAACAACAAACAAAGTAGGGAGCGACTACATATCCGTGACGATCGATTTGTGTGCCAGGAAGGCCGTGGCGGAACGGCGCTTCGTGCCTTATCCGCATATTTAAAGATTCTTGGCAAGCACGGCACGTTCTGGCAAGAGGTAATGTTGCGCTGTGCGCGCTAGCCACAGGGGTTACAGTAAGGCTACTTTCCTTGGCGGATGGATTTGGGAGTCGCGTGGCCTGAGAAACTTTAGATTAAATTCAAAACAGAGATGGGATTTTTCAAACCACGTTCCTTTAGACAAAGAAACACTAAAATTACATCGCTTACGCCAACGTCCTTTCGTCACTACAGAGCGATCACACCTAAAGGCGTTCCTGTTGTAGTCGATCCGACAAATTGCTCCACAACACTCGCAGTTTTTTTGCTTTAGAATTAAATTATGTCTTTGAGCATATTCAATCACAACTTCTTTGCCACCACTAGACAAATAATAATAAAATTAACCATAACCCATATTGCACTGCAAACAATCGGTAGGAAATCGAAGGTCTTGGTTAAAATTAATGCCAGAAGGGCCAGCCACTGCCTCTGCCATAGCTACAGGAAGACAAAATGCTGGTTTTTGCTTCATTATTCGAGTATTCAGTCAAACAAGGATACCAGTGGACACTGGACAGGTAACTTTATTACTCCGCTGAAATGCTAGTGAAACTAAGTTTTCGACTAAAGTCGTTCATAATTGGTTATGAAACCCATGACGTCATAACGATGTCACACCTCTCAGCCAACAATGAGTAACTGGAACTGCTTTTGTTTGCGTAAGAAAGTAAGTTAGAGGGCTCATTAAAAGTAAACATTTCCGTAGAGGAAACACCTCTCCCGACTTAGGAAAAATTCGAGGTAAAAACTTAAGCTCATTTAATTCCACCCCGTTCAATCTCTCATATAATGACTATACTTTTTATATTGCTTTTCACATGCTCTTTCCATGTAGGTGATTATTTATTTTAATATCCAGTGCGGAGTGCTTCCGAAGTATTACCGAAATCACGACTTAGTTGTACAATTAATACCGAATCCTATATTATTACCAAAACTTTCCTATCTTGTGTAAAACGTGAGATAAAGTACGAAATATAAACCCATTGCTAGTGAATTTCAAAGCTGCAGACAAAATTATGAGGCACTGAGCAAGTTGCCTACCCGACACCAGCCAATCAGTAGCCACCAAACAAACGTCTCTTAGACAAAGGGCTCACCTGAGAATCTACCTTAGGTAAACCACCTACAGATTTACATGTCACTTCTCATCCATTCGAAACTTCATCCACCCTACGGGTGTCCCAAAATCATGGGATAAGTGACCAGGGGATGTCAAAGATTTGACTATAATAATTACCGAGGGATATGAAAATTTGTTGGACAAGTTTTCATCAGTTCTACAGTAAATGCATAGCCTAGTATATGTACCAGTTCAAAGTATCAACTGGGTAGGGGTAGGATAGGTCTCAAATTTTATTTTGATTTGAACAGTGAAAGGTGAAGCGGTAATTCTAGGCAATAACTCTGCATGGACTGCAAGGAACTTTACTGTGAGTAATACAGCCACTAGGCCATCAAATGTCTTTAGCCATGTTTAGTACTATCCCCTGGGGGTTGATTACAGCCAACAAACCAACCCCCCCATTTAATGATAAATTCTTAATAAACAACCTAAATACTATAGGAAACTGTATTTCCAAAGAAACCAATACGGAGTTACTAACTAGAACTACCAGTAAAGCCATTAAAATAATGCCTGTAGGATATATGTGACCACAAATTGCACGGTAAAAATTTCTACCACGGCCATTTTGAGTTATTTACTTTCCATAAAATCTAATCACGTCCACCTTAACCCAAGTTCTCCTTTCGCCAAGGCAAAAAAAAAAAAAATAATAATAATAAAATAAAAATACAGGCATATTTTTATTCTGCTTTGTTCAGACCAGGCCCGTGGCTTAACTTGCTTAATCGTAGGATACGTCAGGCCACCCTACCGAAGGGTCTATCGTATTTAGTAGTACCTTCACGTTGACTACTAAAAGCCATAGACTAACGTACAAATGACGAAATAACCAGCCTGTGATCCCAGGAGGGTGATAACCGCAGTCAAGGCTTTCCACGTCCGCTACGTCCCACTATGTCTTCCCTTAACCTTGATTTCCAAATCGTACTTTACAGGCCGCCTTCGAAGGCGAGTTAACCTTACATTTCAACCTTTATTTGGGCCTACGTGGCAGATTGAGAGTTCATTTCTATATCAAAATGATTATAGTCCTACATTTCATATAAGGGGTAAATTGCAGGTAGCAAAGGGGAGGGAGCTTCTCAAAATTTCTAAAATAAGCGACGGATCTCGGCGGCATTACGAATTCAACGACGACCGAGCGCCTCTCAGAGTTCCCATTTATTTAACCTGAATTTCATTTTAAAAAACGGGTCGATCCAGGCACTAAGTATGTCACCTCGCCAAAGGGCACGGTGAGGCGCCCCGAATAATTCATGGAGCGCGAACGGGCCCCGGTATGATCGATATATCGATAGACATCGTGATCGATCGTCGTCGCCAGCAGGAGGTGGAATCCACTTCAGCACATTTACCCCACTCCGGTTTATAAATACATCTCGGGTTTCGAACGCGAAATTCGCCCAAAATCGGCAACTCGGGGGGCCACGTCTTCGTCACTCGATTCCCTGAACCTTAAACAACAATTTCAGTCACTCACCAACACCAGGGCTTCGTCTGCTTCTTCTTTTTCCGACCCATTTTGTTGAAACTAGAAGCTCAGTTACGGAGTTAAGTAAACCAATATGGCAGACTGCGTCTTTAGCTCTCGGATGGGGGAAGGGGGAGGGGGGAGGGGAGCGGCAGACTACGCATGCGTAGTGCGGACACGGCGCTAGATGTCACCCCTGGTGCGCGCAAGGCGGATGTTTTAACTTTCCGTCACTAAAATGATTTGGTCGAGTTCTCCACTTTTCTAAGATCTTGTTCGATCGTTTTTTTGAACTTGAACACGATCGGTTATATGAATATGACATTTGCGTCAAGGAATAAATCCCATTTAAAACATTATGAAGCCTACCTCTATAGCATCGTTCTCTGTAATAACTTTTCTTCACGCGTATATTTTGCTATAAACTTGGGTTGGTGTATAATAACAGAAAAGATTTGCGATTATATTTTATCTTTCCCTAAACATAAATAGCGATTTTACACAATAAATCAACAGCGTTTATCACAGACGAAAAAAATATACAAATATATGCGGTTTCTACGGCGCTGATGTGTCACTACGCATTTACATAAATAAAGAACGAGATATGAAGCCTGTTTGAGCTGGCTTATGGCTGTGTGTATTACTGGATAAGATGAAAAACGCAAAAGAAAAAAAAAGTGCTGATTAACGAAATTAACTCTCTCTCTCATCTATAGATGAAAGTTTTACGAACAGTTCTTTCAAACATATGAAAAGAGAATCTTGTTTCAGTTTGTATTCGAATAAAACTGCCCGTGATGCTTGTTGCATTTTTATCGCCTTCTCTACGATATATTAGTGTGTACATTATTGTGTTGCACATTTTCTAAGCACAATAAACAAGTTCATTTGCAGGGGAAGTACAAGAAACATCACGCCACTGCAGTATGCCTAATATGTAACATAACTAGTTGGATTGCATACCAAAGCTTCATTATACCACATGAACTTATATGAATTTCATTCGATGGTACACTTAACATTTACGATTCGCAAATTACGAAAAAATCACTGATGCTTATAGTCTAATTCCATAGCCTAATCATCTTTCAAACCGTGCACCCTACAATATTATACGTTCATGTTCATTTACAAGACAAAAACACGTAAAAGTAACCAGATTTATATACTCACACGTTTAGACTTCCGAAAAATATCGTTTAAAAAAAACAGAGCAGGTACCTATTCCTGATGACTATGCCACATTAAGTGCAGAAAAACACTTATGAAATGTGCACACACACACACACACACACACACACCATATATACTAATAATAAATATATATATATAGATATATTTATAGAATATTATATATATATATATATATCTATATATATATACTCTGTACTTGGCGTGAACGTTAGCACTTGGAAAGCATAAAGGCAAACACACACACAAAATATTATGGTACTAAATACTTTTTTTTTTTAAGAAGAGAAAAGTGGTAAGTTGTAGCTACCATTTTGACTGCTGGCGAATAGATAAACAAATGTGTCGGATGCGAGTATGACGTCAAGTGTCAGTCAGTGCAACAATAAATGGGTGCCAAAACCAACGACGATTTCTTTTAGTTTTTTTAAGCTAGAAATGGATCCAGGAAGAATCTACTTATTATGAAACGTTCTTTGAAATAAAAATAATTATGCCCGTAAGCTTCTTATTCAGTTAAGGTGAAAAAAAAAATAGCAATGAACAGTTCTTGGTGCTGAACGAAACGCTACGGAACATTTGGAAATGTTTCGCGAATCTAAATATGACAAAAAACGGAATTATCTTGCCGTTTTCACTTAAAACATATACTTGGCAGTAAGTTTGGGCAGATTCTGTGACAGAAAAGATGGTATTTTCTGAGATAGAGCGAAAAATGAAGAAATTACATCGGTTACCCATTTTTCTATTTAGAACGGAATGTTAAGAATCTTCACCCTATATGTTTGAGACACTATTACCGATTAGAAATACCGTATTAAATTTTAAAATTTGCATGATTATGAGCATCTATGTTTTATGCTGCCTTATATGTAGCACGGGCTCTTGCTCCAGAAACATTCCGATTTATATATATATTATTTACACCTATGCTACTCGTCACTCACGTACCTCGTAAAGTACAGTGGCATTAAACTGTATTTGAACGGATTGCATTTCGTCTTTTGAAGCATTAACTTAGCTGCTAATGAATATATACTAATGTAGAGAACGGAAATATATCGCAAAGTACTTCGCCGAGCTTATATTTACATAAAAAGATTTGCTTATTCGGTGCAGCATTCTCAATGCTTCTTGGCTGCACGTTGTTGAACACATTATGATCAATAACGTGCAAGAGGTGATTTCAAGTCCATATTATGTCTATAAAGGTTCATTCTGAAGTCCCTAGTCGTCGGCAGACTCAAAACTATACCTATCAAAATAATAAAAAGCAGCAGGTATAACCATAATTTAGTATCAAGGAAAATAGTGAACTTTAGAAACAACTACTTGGAAGCGGACATTTTATAGGTGTGCTACTGACTGAGAAGAGAACGGGTTAATCAACCCTCTCTCTCTCGTTAAAGTAATGGTAAACTATCACACTCATTTTGTTAAGAACAACAATAGACTATAATACCAGGGACCCAGGGTGACTTAATTTCTATAACCACTTCACGATAATTTGTCACACTACTTCAAAGGGGGAAAAAATCAACCAATCATTGATTTCAAAGATGAATTCGTGATTGAAAAATCTTTCTTTACATTAGTTTGTGCAACGTTGATTACTATCATTAGGTATGTATTTTTCAGAAGATGAACCCTATTCACATGGAACAAGCCCATCAAAGGGGCCACTGACTTGAAATTCAGGCTCCTAAAGAGTAAAAGAGGTAAAGGGAAACCACAGAGAGTATCGACTTCGCTTATTAAAAAAACAAATACGTAATAGATAAAAACGAAGGCGAGTATTACTGCCATCGACCTACAATTCTTGACTGTTCGAATCCATCTCATATGGCTTTAGTTAAGCATTTATTAAATGAAATGAAACGACCGAATAACTTTAGTGCCTTCAACCTTACTCCTTACCAAAGTATGAGGAACTGGGGCTCCAAGCAAGAGCCCAGCTGTAGATTGTTAACTTGGAGTTCCAGTAATTCTATGAGCATCTAAGTTGAGCCCTTCACCTCCTCTTCCTTGTAAACCCCCCATCACTTCATCCAGGATTTTTCCATGAGAGTATCTTGTCCAATTACGTGCATTTTCTGTAAACATTATACTCAGTAAGTACTAGGTGCCAGCAAGTGGCTTGGTCATTGGCACAGTGGTTGGAGGTTGATCTGATGGTACTTTTCCAGATTAGAATGCCAGTTATTTAAAATATTAACCATTAACACAAGATACACCATAGATGGCATCAAAACTATGGATAAACTAAGGCAAGAGAGCCCTCCAGCACATCCACACCCCACACGTCTATGACATTAAGATCCACCCATCCAGGGCCGTTTCTAGTTCATTAGGCGCCCCAGGCAAGAACTCGTTATGGCGACCCCCTTCCCTCCAGGCTGGAAATAATAACATAAACAATTTTGAACACAATTAGCATCTCAAGTTCCCCAACAAAACAACATACTTTATTAATAAATCATCTTCACGTATATGTATACACAACAAGGAAAAGTATAGACTCAAAAGTATACAAACTATTTTTTGTAAATTTTAATAGAATAACGCCATTATACATTTTTATTGCAAATCCTACCCAAGATAAATTGAAAAGGGTAATCTTACCAATCTAAAACCATAGAACTTAATGCATATATGTTGAGGGCTATGCTAAAACTATTATATACAAGTTTTCTTCACTGATTTTTCATATTTAAAACCTGACTCTTCTTGACTTTCTTGCAGCAAAATCATCTATAGTATCATCACGAAATCTGTTTGGATATTTCTCTATTAATACTAATTGCCAGCCCATTTAGCGCTCCTGTGACATAGTAGACCTTAAATATGTTTTAATGAGCTTAAGTTTAGAGAAGCTTCTCTCTGCAGATGCCACAGTCGCAGGTGTAGTGACAGCAATTCTTAATGCCACCCATATGTTTGGATAGATCTCTTTCAGGCCTTTCTCCTCCAGAAAAACAAGAAGGTCTAATGTTGTCATATTTTGTTTTGGCCATTGTTTTGGAAATGACTGCATCTCTACAATCAGTTCATCATAATGTAAATCAGAATGATCCCCAGATGTGAGTGTATTACACAAATCTTTTGCCTGCTTTTCTAGCTCACTAGATGTCAGGTCAGAGAAGTTTATTAGAACACTGAATTTCTTTGCAACATCACTCATCATTCCAGTTCTCTCTCTCAGAGATTCAATGGCCATATCCACAACTACATTGAAAAATGAAAACTCCATTTTTTTCAAAGGCATCGGTATAGGTTCATCAGGGGCCTCATAGGAAAACTGCCTTTTAGGAGTTTCTGAGTTTTCCTGCTTTAGAAGCAGCTTCCACATTCATCTCCTCACATATCTCTTTGGCAGATGTCTGGGCATCAGCAAACACAGTGTCTCTGTAGCTAACAAGGGAGGTTTCAGTCTTCTTGAGAATGTCAACAGCTACATCCAGATGCATGCATTGTGATTGCAGAAGTTTATTCACAGTTTGAACTTTTCTGAAGATATCATACCACACCACCATACAAATAGAGATCCGGTATGATCCCACCTCTTCTGCTAAGGCTTGTGCTTCAATTTTAATAGCTGGATCTGCAGTGCTTGCTCTCACCTCTAAAAGAGCATCTCTCACTTTTGCAACCTGGAATCTTACAACTTCAACACTGTTAATTCGACTCTCCCACCGTGTGTCTGCCCAGGATTTCAAAGTTGTGTCCACATGTTTTTTTTAGGGTCGACCACCTTTGAGTGGAGGCAGAAAAGAGATTAAATAATTTTTGCAGGTAGCCAAAGTAGCCAGTTGCATCTGAGGAGCTCTTTGCTTCATCACACAACCAGATTAACAGTGTGTGCTCCACATGGCACAAATAAAGCCCTGGGGTTTAACTGAAGAAGTCTAGCCTGGACTCCCTTGTTTTTTCCTCTAATATTTATCCCTATTTATTCGGGGTCGCCGTTTATAATGAGTCAGGGGTGCCAAAACGTGGAAATGACGTCATAATTATGGATTATTTTAACCTCATTTATGACAGGAATCAACGCAAAATAGCGCCTCCGGTTTTGACAGCGAAAAAGTTATGTATGTCCTATCCATTACTATAGATCATTGGTTTATAAGGTATATAACTCCTGGACTTCATTCGAATTTTCAACTCGGAAATATCTCCAAAAAGTGAACTTTGTTTCTTATAAAAACTATAGGCTAGGCTTATGCACACACAACACAGCTGCACACTTCTACTTTGGGCTCGTTTTTCCTCTTCCTCCTTTTTTCTTTTCTTGTTTGCTGCACCTGACAGCTTGGACTGCCTCTTCATGATTGATAAAAGCTTGAATGCTTGACAGCTGCGTTGACAACTTAAGAAGACTTAAAAAAAGAAGTGAAGATTGGAGTAAACACGATGCTTAGAACTAAACTAAGGTGGCGTCGCGAGCAGGCGGCTGTCTTAGTTTTAAAGCTCCTTGATACTGACGACATCTACCTATCCAGTGTTGCCAACTTTTCCGAAACATTAAACACCGTTGCATCAAGTATTAACGCTTCCATTATTCATTTATTTTCGCGTTTACACTTGCATTTATTTATTTGAATTATTCACATAAAAATAATACTTCTCTCATTTATTTATATATTAATTTTGGATGGCAATTTGGCGCCCCCCAAGCAAATGGCGCCCCAGGCGACCGCCTGTGTCGCCTGTGCCTAGAAACGGCCCTGCACCCATCTAAAGTATTCCATTAGATTAACGTCCATATCAATGCACATTTTTAATGAAAAAATAAACTGTAATCTGAGAACATACAACTACATGACAAAATAATGTATCAAGTTTACATTTACATATGTATGATGCCACACATGCTGTAATCTTGGATCCAGTATGTGCATGCATAAGTTAAAACGGACTAGCTTTCGAAAGTTTTCTTCTCAAGAAAACCTAATCCTGGCCATCTGGTTTCCTGGTAATGAAAATTTTATTAATCTAAGATAAGAAATTTACTCCTGATTATATGGAATATAACATGTGGTCATTGGGAAGTAGGTGAATGATTCATGGAATTCACTAACCCGAAATGCCTGGTAAACTAAGTTGGTTCTGTCTTGAACACTGAGGGCTCCACTGGGAAAACTATATTTCCTAATTATTAAGTTTATTTTTCTTAGTTGATGGCAAATATCTTTATTCCATGTTACAGAAGCTTCTACTTTGCTTTTAAATCACTCTCAGTCACACTTCGCTTCAGTATATTGGTTGCAGACATTTATCATCAGCTCTACTGAAAATCAATGACAGAAGAAAATAAAAAGACCAAAAGTGGAAGCGGGTGGGGGTGCAGACTTGGACTCTTCTTTCCACCTAACCAAACTGTACAGGTAGGGCTTCTCACAATTGACAACTCTATGGTAGATATGCGGGGTGGCAGCTTCTGAATGAGTTAACCAAGTATTTAGCACAATCGAAGTGAATATGTTATAGTACATTAAAATCACAGCAAAAACTATCAAAAAGCCCCAAACTATCCCCCATTTTAGAATGAACAGCACTGCTGAAAACTAGGGCCTATACCTAAGAAAAACTCCCAATCAAAACTAAAATGGAAGTGTCATGTTGCCACCGCACCACCACATGTGCATTAAAGAACAAACAATACTATTGTTAAGTAAAACAAGAATGTTCTAAAACAAGTCATGCAACACTCTACATACCTTTATGGACACCACTTGGCTATGACTATGGACTCTGTCACAGATTTGTCCGCTGCTACTGTTCCTGTTATGGAGCTTATCATTGTTAAACCTCCTGTAGTAGCCATCGTGCTGATAGGAAATGCTCTTGTTGTGTCAAACACAGGCCTAACTCCAACATCTGCCGTCCCTCCTTCTTCTGTATCATTCAAGGAGTGTAAGACCTGTCTGGGGAGAGAATCAGACGGTGTCACGGTAATTCTACAGAATAGTTCCGCACGGACTGCAAGGAACGTAACCGCGGATATGACATCCACTAGGGATTGGGGCGTCCAATGTATTTCGCCGTGTTTAGTACTGGCCCCCGGGGGTTAATTACAGTCGTCCGAATAAATATTACTTAAAGTTCTTGTTCAGTAGGTAAAACTGCATAGAAAATCCGCAAATGCCATAGTCTAGGCCGCCGCGGCATAATACCCTAGCATCTACCAGGATGAGAAATGAAGACATTAGGGGGATCAGCAAGTCACATAAATGCCAAAGAAAGTACAAAAGTTATGATTAAGATAGTTTGGGCATCTGATAAGGAGCAATATGCTGTAAGAAAGACCACGGAAATGGGAGCTCTAGGGACACGAAGAAGAGGAGGGCAAAGAGAAGATGGAGAGACTTCATTCAAGAAGACATAACTTATGAAAACTGGTCACATTTGATATATGATTAGAGTATGGACCCTTCCTCTGAGAGAGAGAGAGAGAGAGAGAGAGAGAGAGAGTCAACACCTTGTGACATTCTAATTTTAAAAAGAGATAGGAACAAGTTGAGAGTTATGTTAACAGGTTGTTGACGTTCAGAAGAAAATAGTGCAATTGAAAAGATGAAATTCGCTGGATTTTTCAGAGGTGACCATTAAGTATGATTTCCATTTATGAGAAACATTAAGGTTAACGAGGGGGATCTAAAATGTCATCACCTTGGTATTTAGAATGTCATACAAGTGTCTGAAGCAAATTTTATTTGACATTTAGATAAGCTCGCCTGACATTTGATGCCACCTGTAAGCAAGTGTTTATTGACACATTCAGACTGCCAAAGTAAAATGATAATTTCAGAGTTTTTTCTTGACTTCCCAATCTCCCTTTCTGGACTGTTTCTTTCTCTAATGATGCTCCTTATACTTGTAGAATGGCATTTTGCTTATCCAAGTAGGAATAGGAATACATATAAAATTTAGGCCAAAGCCCAAGTGCCATGAGATCACCCAGCTCTGAAAAATAATTTGAGAGCAAAAAGGTTTTAAAGATGTAACAGAAAGAAAACCTTGCAGTTGCACTAGGAGTTAATTGTTAGGAGAGGGTGGAAAGTAACAATGAAGAAAAAGAATGTGAATGGAGGTACAGGGATAGGAATGAAAGGGATTGCAGCTAGGGTCTGAAGGAACACTGCAAAGAACCTTCGGTAATACCTACAGTATACCACATGAGGTGCACTGATGGCAATACTCTGCTACAGGGCAAACGTCCTTTAGAAATACCTACAGTGCACTGATCTCTACGGGGCATTCAGGATGAAAATGAAGGCATTTCTACCTAAAAAATTATGACACGAGAGAACAAGTTATCCCAGAAGAAAATATAAACTTGAATTGACAAATGTGGCCAAAATGATAGCTGAAAGTATGGCCTTCGAAAATTAAAATAAAGACAATAAAAATCTAATTATTTGTGAAATTACTGTTAGCATCCACCTGTTATTAAATTTCTTTGTTTAGCCTCTATAAGTTTAAATGATATGGACTATTTTTTATCCTTATTTTTTTTATTCCAACTGTCTTTCTACACCCGATTATTCATTTCATCTTCAGTATAGAGTGAACGGAAGTGAAAAAATAGGTGAGTCTCTGTGTATATATATATATATAAATATAATATATATATATATATATATGCTTAAAAAATCACTGTAGATGCACGTGACTTCATAAATAAGCATATATATATATATATATATATATATATATATACATATAAATATATATATAAAGAAAAATAATAAATAAATAAATTAAAGCAATTATAGTATATATATATATATATATATATATATATATATATATATATATATATATATAATTGCATTTTATCGATTTATCTATTAATCATTCTTCTTTTCTTTTCTGATAACTGATCTCTCTTTTTTCTGTATTTCCTATTATCTTTTGTTACTTCTTAGAAATGAACTCCTTGTCCTTTATTAAGCTTGAATTTTATGTCAATGGCTCCTGTGGGTTTGTTCCATATGAAAAGGGTTTACTTCTGATTAATAAGGTATGTATGTTTAAGTATATATATGTAATTTGTGTGAGCATATCCAGTTCAATTAAAAAAAACTCTTAGGGAAAACTGAAGGGAAATAAGATGGTGGAAAAGATGATTGGGATATTAACATTCAATTTTCATGTTCGTGTAACATCAACTGGACCTTCCTTGTTAACCACAGATTACCTAGACTTTTCTTTCTTTAAGAAAGACTTCTCCATTGACTCTCCTTAGGTAACCTCATCTCCCTAGACACTGCTTGTTCAAGTACCTTATCCAGTATACACTGCTTGATTGATATGTGACCTTTCTTGCATAGATATGTGAAAATAATTTTCTTGGAAGCTCAGATATCTAACATTTAACAGCGAGACAAGTGTTCAATTATGATGTTCAGTTGACTACAACGCAGCTGTTCTAAACGATACGCGGAGGCTTGATTTGAAAACATTATGCGAAAAGAAAACGTTTTCTGAAAGATATTCCAACAAGACAGTTAATCTCAATGGTAATAAAACAATACCCACCAGGAGGCCAAAAAAACTGAGAAAATACTTCATTTTTAAATCTTCAATGATTCATAGACTTGATAACCACAGAATCGGACAAACTTCGACCTTTATAGTTTGACACAATCCCGACGGCTTAAAAGGTTATTCCAAACACCACACTTGACTGTGTGACATGCTAGGCAGGCTATAAAGGCAAACAACAAGTCGACAGGTGCTCAGTCGAGCTTGTACCCTTGTAGACACCCAGTGAGACTCTGAAGAATCCTACTCCTTCTCCATCATGGCTCAAAACCTACTTCAGCTCCTAACAGCACTGTTCCTCTGCTTCAACCTTGCCTCTGGCCAATTGGGAGGCGACTTAGGTGGCAACCCGGGAGGCAACCCGGGAGGCAACCCGGGAGGCAACCTGGGAGGCAACCCGGGAGGCAACTTGGGAGGTAACCCGGGAGGCAACTTTGGAGGTAACTTTGGTGGCCACTTTGGAGGTCTGTTTGCTTTAGGAACTATGGCTTTTTTGGTGACTTACTTTCGTCTTCTTCCATGCTCTAAGAGGTGGTGCTGTCTACAGGGTGCTTGATGAACAAAAGGGCTTCATGGGTCACATTTCTCACTCAACTATTTTCACTTTGTTCCCTTTGTCTTGGCTGTTGTACTTCTTAAACTTGGTCTTGTTACTCTTGTCACTGCTCATTTAAGATGGGATCGTTCAGCCATCCTATTAATAAAATAACAATAATAATAACCTTTGGCAATATTTAATTTCTTTCTTTCTCCAACTTCTACACAAACTATGGTAGCAGTTAGGTAAGATTAACCTGGTCTTATGCCATCAAAGGCAGCTCAGAAGTTGGGTAAGGTCTGGCGTGGAGGTTTTGGACTATGCTCAGCGAATTGAGATTTCTCTATCACTAATTTTTCCATTCAATCAGGTGACTGTTTCTATTCTGACTCACTCAAGCTAGAGTTGAGGTGTTTAAAGGTACTTTTATAGGATAATTAATTAGTACTAATTTGAAAGTGACAGGGCAATCGATGAAAGAAAAGGCTTTCTTTCCCTCCTTTGGCAGTTCACCTCCAGTTATTCAAGAAACTAAAAGTGGCAGCTTAATGACACCAAAGCCTTTTGTAGTCATAACAAAAAGTGTTGTCAAAAGTACTGAAACCATAGTACTAATGACCCAAGTTTGAATAACAGTACTGACACCTAGTGGCGTTTAGTGCTGATGATGACTGGCTCAAATTATCTTGGCCTTATGTCAACATAGGCCCTTATTTAAATGTGCCTAGAAGTTTGGCAAGTTGTGGACCTCTAGACTAATCCTAGCATCCAGACATACTGATGTTAATTGTTGTAGTATATAGTAGCAACTCTTAATGTTGTTCATAAGTGGCACTGTGTTGTCTACCCAGTCATCTTCATTACATCGATATGTTCCCCTGTTGGTAGTTAGTGGCGCTCAAGGACTTTGCCTTCTTACTTGGATTACTCATTTTACAAAAGTAAATTATTATTGTCGAAACTAATATGCATCTCTTTCCCTTGACAGGGTGCACATACAATGATGAATGGCACGCCATTGGCACTAATTTTGCGGCCCAACTTAGCACTGGTGGCCCACCGGAAGGCAATGCAGTTCACTATCTGTGCACTGGGACTGGACTGATCATGCGTATGTTGACGGTCTTGCTTAATTTCATTGGATTTATTTTCTTTGCAATTTTGACGTCTTAAATGTAATCACTTTCACAAATTTTATACATTATTCCAGTTGGATGTGCCCTTCCCTCTACATCTGGAAATCCCGAGGAGAGTGCCGTTTCCTTCCCAATTGGAAGTAAACGGTTCTTTGGTTGCGATGAGTATGAGTGTACAGATGAACTCGGATGGGTCTCAACAGGAGTGACGGCCGAGTCTTGTAAGTCATTACATACTGTCTGACTTTACTTATTGTGTTAAATACTTTAAATTTCACATCCGAAATTAGGAAGGAGTCGGAAAAGTGTGCATTGCAGCTATTCAAGATTAAGCCAGCCTCTTGGATAGGGTTTCTGGGACATCAAGGAGTGTTCAGAGTAGTAGGTACGTAGGAAAGAATACTGTAATACACAACTGACTCTGCACTAGTGGCACAATGAAATGCATTTTACGCGAATGGCAAATGATGCACAAAATACCAGAGGAGAGTGCAGCCTTGTCCTGCTGGACTGAGCATTTTGAAGGTTTGCCAAATGCAGATTAATGGACACCTAAGAATGATTGTACAAAGAGCTGAATAATCAAAAGGAACAAGATTTGATGAAATCAGCAATTTCATGCCTTCTTCAGGTGACAAGTGTGGATGACTTTAGTGAGTAGAATTTGCATAGTTTAGGTAAAGATTCCAAAAGAATTGACATGGAATTATCATTCTTTTGAGTTGAGTAAAAAGTTATAATGAGGAGAGTAATACACATATGAACACAACATTACTTGGTTTTACCAGAAATGCAAATGGAAACATTTTAATTGAGAAAAGGAGAAGCTTGGTTTGACCAGAGATACAACTGAGCAGACTAAATCGTGCCAGAAATTGCAGATGAAATTGACTGTCCCAGTGAAAGCATAAGAAACAGATTTCTTAAATTTGGAGTGATGAAGACGTTAAAAAAAAAAACCAATTCAGAGTATAGTAACTGGAAAAGTTTCTTTCCAACTATTTAAAATGACATACATGTATATCCAGAAGAATGCACAGTGAAGGCTGTCGATTCAAATAATAAAAGCTGTAATTGTCTCACCTTTACGGCTACTAGTTCCTTGTCATCAACTGATACGAGAGGGGTTACACATACTGTATACTAGATTCAAACCTTTGGGATTTTAATTTGGCCAGCCAAAGAAGAGGCTTAGTTTTTGTAGTTTAGTCTTAAATTAAATTACCTCTAAGCAAACTAGTAAGCTTCTTTTTCAGCAAAGGTTTCTTATCTCAGCTGGAGATATCATGAGGGTTCATTGTTTTGTGTTGAAAGTCACTTGAATCATTTTTTCACAAAGCCTACCGTTCTTGTTGTCAGTGGGCAAGACAGCTCCTGCCCTCACATGTCCAGTCATGTTTAAGACAAAAGTGTGACTGCTTTTTCTTTTTCCAACAGGCATTACAAACCCCCCACTTGAAACGACAACAGCTGGTGAAAACGGTGGTGAGTATAATTCAGTTGCATAAACAATTTCCTTATTTTTATCTTCATGTTATTTTTTTTAAATGAACTGAATCTTAATACGTACTAGTATATCCAGACCCACACTGTATTATTTGGTAAAAACCATGGGATTGTAGTTTCTTGATAAAAACAATCATGAGCTTGTAATTTCCTGAAGCAAATGGTGGCACTTCAAGCTAAAGATTTAAGCTCCTTTTTTGTAATGATTATTTTGTTCTTAATTCAACTAGATTCTACAGTCGGTGGTGGATCAACAACCTCTGATAATGAAGGCAAGTAGCCCATTTTTCCTTTTAAGTTTTAAAACATCTTGTTACAATATCAAACTGGTGACAGATGAATCTTCAGATCATAGTTGCTTCACAATAGGCAGCCCTCTTGACTATTTCTATCCTCTTATTTTCTTTTCTTTGATGAACTGAATCTTAATATATTCCACATCCACACTGTATTATTTAGTAAAAACCATGGGATGGGATTGTGGTTTCTTAATAAAAACAATCGTGGGATTGTAATTTCCTGAAGCAAATGGTGGCACTTCAAGCTAATGATTTAAGGTCCTCTTTTGTAATGATTATTTTTTCTTAATCCAACTAGATTCTACAGTCGGTGGTGGATCAACAACCTCTGATAATGTAGGCAAGTAGCCCATTTTTCCTTTTAAGTTTTAAAACATCTTGTTACAATATCAAACTGGTGACAGATGAATCTACAGATCATAGTTGCTTCATAATAGGCAGCCCTCTTGACTATTTCTATCTTCTTATTTTCTTTTCTTTGATGAACTGAATCTTAACATATTCCACATCCACACTGTATTATTTAGTAAAAACCATGGGATTGTGGTTTCTTAATAAAAACAATCGTGGGATTGTAATTTCCTGAAGCAAATGGTGGCACTTCAAGCTAATGATTTAAGGTCCTCTTTTGTAATGATTATTTTTTCTTAATCCAACTAGATTCTACAGTCGGTGGTGGATCAACAACCTCTGATAATGAAGGCAAGTAGCCTCTTTTTTCCTTTTAAATTTTAAAACATCTTGTTAAAATATCAAACTGTTTGCTAGAGAAAACGATTGGCAGTTCAACTCTTAACAAATATTCGAATACTTTACTTGTAATTTTCTAGTTCATACTTATAACATATATTTGGATACATCTACATGAAAAAATGGAAAGTTATAGAAAGGTGGTTGTCCAGATTGACGGACTATTCCAGAAGGCTGAAGTAAGATTTTAGCTAGTTTACGTGGAAGATCAAGAAGAAGGTGATAAACAACAATTTTGGGTTAATTAGAATAAGAAAAATTCTATTCAAGAAAATTGGAACAGAAGGAAGATTCAAGAAAAATATCAGGAAAATCCATCGGAAGTTCCATCACAACTTTCTGGTGGCCCAGAATGACAGATTGCAGGAAAAGAACATAGATTTCAAGAACACAAGAAGTAACTCACTTTTATCTTTACATATGGCTGACGATCATCAATTGAAAAGGGAGAGATTACATATATACTAATTGAAAAGGGAGAGATAACATATATACTAAGTCCAAACCTGTGGTGATTTTAATTTAGCCCACCACAGACTGGCTGCATACTGTTCTTCCTGTAGTTTGGTCTTCAAAAAAATTACAATTTCTCTTGACAAATCTGTAAACCTCAATCATGTGTTAGGAGGAATTGCTGTGTAAAAGTGAAAGTGATGTCTATTTGAACAATTAGTTTGTAAAACTTAATTTTCTTATCTTTTTAATTGTCAAGTCAGACACTGGGAAGAGATGACATGTCCCTCAGCTCTGATGTCTGGTTAAGTTCACAATCCAAGTGTAACTGCTTTTTTGCATATTTACAGGCACTACAGAAGCCACTACAGAAGCCCCAGCTTCAACAACACCTGATGAAGATGGTGAGTATTATGTCTTACTTGCAAGAACATTTTTCTGTCATAGTCATCATACTCCAGAGTATGATTATATAAGCAGATAGTTATTAAAGAGATTTTAGAAGTTTTCTGTAATAGTCACTATGATTATAAGTAGTACTAAATATTATACATTACAGATGCATAACAGCACAATAGTGTACAAACTCATCTGCCATCTGAAGATAAGGCAGTCTTCGGTTATCAGTGGACTTGTTAATGGCGATCCGATTTTGTGGAGGTTGTCAAGCACCATAAAATCGGAGATTTATGGCGCCATAACGCGCTGAGTTCTGGTTATCGGTGTCATAAGGCGTCGATAATAAAGATATGGCGCCGGTTATCGGCACCATAAGTGCTATAAATTGCAGAGTTTCGGTTAATGGCAGTTTTCACTTATCGGCACCCTACCGAGAACGGAACCCCTGCTACAACCAATCTCTGCCCAACCTTTATATGACACCACCCTACTTACAAACATTCAGATATTTATATGACACCACCCTACTTGCAAACATTCAGATACAAACAAACAAGATCACAAATTAAAATTGCATTCAGAGCACTCCCCTTTGCCATCTGCAAGTTCAAATTTTGTTTTGTGCATATTCTGTACATACAGTATACTGTATACTGTATGTACAGTATAGAGCCCCCTTATTTGCGGGGACGACTACCAGACTGGCCCCCTGCGAATAGCTACCTAAATTCCATATCTAAATATGCTTAGAACTGCCTATTTTGATAGTTAAAACATAAAAAACTCTAAAAATCCTTATATCTGAGTATTTTAATAGTTTAATCACAAAAAACTGCATTTAGTCACAAAAATTATATCAAAATAGTCATTTGTGAATATTTCTATGTGAAAAATACTGTGAATAGGCGAATAATGGGTATACATATACAGTATATAGTAAAATCTGTATATAAGCGAGTCTGTGAATAGCGGCGGGTCGATTGTATATACTGACTTTGTATCACGCTGTACTTAAATATGCATGAAGAGTACAGTAACCAACTTACAAACAATTCAACATACAGCCATCCGGAGCTTAACTCGTTTGTAAGCAGGGTGGTGTCTATACATATTCAAATTCCTTCATGGTACATACTTCGACTAAAAAGAAGTGCATAGCATCACCAACAAATTCCTTGATCTAAAACATTAGAATTATAATTATAGTGCCATTCCATGATAGTATGATTATAGTAATATTAAGGCCTATTTCCAAGAATACCTAATTCAACTCGCATTCCACAATATCTAAATGCCAGACCATAGACTAACCATCATTTTTCTGTTCACAAGTAGGGTAATTCAAATAAGTTGATCTTTAAGATGATTGAAACTAATAAATACAGTTCTTTTTATAAAAAAATAATCTTTTCTTGATTCAACTAGATTCTACAGTCGCTGACGTAACAACAGTCTCTGATAATGAAGGCAAGTAGAATTCTGTTAAATGTTAAAAGGAATTTTAAACTATTTTACAATGGAAACCTCTTCCAATTTATAGAGTTCAATTCTCTAAGATATTTTGTTAATTTTGATACCTTGAATAATGTTTTCATGACTTTTTCTCAAGATCAAACAAATTACATACTAAAATGATTTTCTGGACCACACTGGCAACAAGCATTTGCCTGATTCCAAAATACAGAGAGAGGAGTTGAAAAAACACAATAAACTCGCAGCTGAAGCATTTCATTCTCGTAGACTGAAGTGGCTTTTTAACTGCTTCAGCAGGAAACAAAGTAGAAAATAATAACCAACGATTTCAGGTTAAGAAGAATGTAAGGAACCAACTTTTAAAAGCACTAATAATAAATTTTTACCCATTCTAGATTAAAAGGCGGCCCCCCAATATCTAACAAGTAATAATTTTATCATCTTCACTCTTCCCATAGGAACCACAGTATAAGGAACTGATTCTGTCCTTGTTCACTATCAACTGGGCAGTGAAGAAAATGATGGTTTTTGCAAGATGTTACTGAAAATCCACTGAATTGCTCTACACTTTCCACCTCGTTATGGACTCCGTATACTACAAAGAGCCTTTAAATTGATCTTCCTATTAGCAAATCCGCTCTTATTCACACTTAGTCGGGAAAACGAATGAACATTCGTACTGCTGACTGCGCAATAAGTTTTATTACACAGACTATTTAGAAAAATAACTTAACAGATTACTTTTCATATTGCATACTACTAAGGTTTGAAATGAACTTAGTTCTGTTCATACAAGTACCATGTTATGATAAATAATATCTAATTAGTATATCAATATTCGTATATATATATGGATAAATTAAAATGTCAATAATCATACTGCTATCATACTAGATATTTGCCATTATATTGTTATTCTATCCAATAAATTTGACTAACCAACTATTATTTAATACCCCTCTGATTTTCAACAAGAATTCAAGGGGCGAGGTTCCTAGCAGCATGTGCTACACGCACACACACACACACACATACATTACATGTATTACATTGTGTGTGGTGTGTGATTTGTTCTTCTGCAAGATGTTTTATGTAAATCATTTCTTGAAAGCCTATGGTAAATATGAAGATTTAGAACTACAGTGCAGTAAAGTAAAACAAATTGCATTGAGTTCACTTATGCCTCAAGGAAGTTGGCTGGTAATCTGGATTTGTTCACTGATAGCATACTCTATGTGCCTTCAGCTTAAATTCTGCTAAGTTACTCGGCCATTTGAAAGTTGCAAGGTGCTTGGTCTCAGTTCTTCACCACATTACTGCACTCAGGCAAACCTCAGCCAAGTTCCCCAATCCAACCACTGCAGACCCCGCTCTGCAGTAGTAACCGGCTGTGATAGAGCCAGTGATTTCACATCGCCTTAGGGAAGCGCAAACTCCTGGCATCTGAGTAAGATACAAAGACACTAACCATGATACCACTGGACACTATAGTGAGACATATACGGTGATTTAGTACATGCACAAGCTGGATCTCTTCTTCCTATCATTTTCAATCTTAACGGGGTGAACGTGATATTCTGAAAGTAATAAAATGTTACAAGTTGCAGCATAGCAAAGGACTGTGTTAGTGTTAGTTAAGCTAATCTATGACAAAAATTGGCAATGTGCTCAGTAAGCTGGCAAAGAGCCAGCTTAATCTAATAACAGCAAAGTAATACAATGTATATTCTTCCGCAATACAGTAATAAATCACCTTAAATCATAAGAAGTATATATTTGATGTTAAAAGTTTTTTGGATGCTTGAAATGCCCATGCCCTTACAGGTTTTGAAGACTGTTAACATTTAGCTGGTCTGTTTTGGATGTGAAGTCTGCCTGCAATCTTTCAGAATAAATGCAATTCAGGCTTCATAGTACAGTAAAATATCTTAACTGCAGTGAAAAACTAATTACTGCTATGAAATTGTCAACCTTAACTTAAGAGCATAAAGTACTAAAGACAAGGCAAAGCAGAGGCTGGAATCTGGAGGTTGAAATGGACCACTTAACCAAGGTCGTGTTCCTCTCTTTCCCATGTAAATTTTCAAATGTTTATGCAATAGAGCAATGAAAAACAGTTCTATTGGCATAAATGACATGACTAAAAATGAACTTTGTTGAGAAACTTGAGGCTGCCTCAGTTTTCTTAGGTACCACAGATGGCCACTCCAAGAGAAGCTTGTAGGAAGAATGTAGCCACTACACTGTGAACTTTTCAGGAAACTTAAAATGATTACTCATTGTAATATATTTTAAATAGAAATTAATGTATATAAATTACAATATATTCTTTAAAAATTTTGCGATACCCAGACAAATTTAAATATTTTCTGAACTTGTTCTGGTTGATTTAGTTAAATTTTTACACAACAAGATTCAATAAGTCTTGTGAAATGCTGATGCCTCTGCTAACTGGTCAGAGGTCTCCACAAAGCCTTATACTACCTTCTGATTTCACACCTTACTGCAATTGTGCAATATGGCCCTTTGCTGCCAAAATGCCAGCTTAGTCTTAACCAACCTGCCCTTATTTAGTAAACAACCTTTTCACCTGAGAATAATAAGCTCTTGAAAGTTCACAAAAACAAGTTTCTGTATTAGGTTATCATTTATTTTCAAGAGTGGGTAATGGGTCTAGTATGAATTTCCCACTTACCTTGCAAACCGTTTCTTAAAATGATCTTGTTGGAGTTTGGGACTTATGCCATCAATGGTACATCCAAACCTCATTTTTTGACCTTTTTATAATATCAGTGCTGTTTGGCTAGAGAACAATGGTATATAACTTGGCCTCATGAGAGCCATTAGTTTCGCATCTTCAATAACATCTCCTAGTACATAATCTGTTTGTGTTTTGCAAGTCTTCATTATCCCCCCAAGGTTTGCCTTTTGTCCTAAATTTTGATTACCTGGCATATATTTATTTATACTACAAGCCTCAATGTGAACACCAAGGAGCTGTAATCCGTTAACAGCAACTCGCTGCTGCCTACCTGTAGGAAATCTTGAAGTAATCCTAAAACATGTCCACCCACTCCAAGATTCTGAAGTTTATAAATAGTGCCTTGTGATTTACTACATCGAATGCAGCAAATACTCTGCACTCAAAACCCTTATCAAGGTTCCCTTGCAGTGCATGTCAAGTCTAAAAGGGCATAACTGCTTCCTGTATGCATATAACAATCCAGTACGTACTACTTGTATAATGGCCTTAAAATAAGTTTTTCAGCAACTCTGGACAGCACAGGGAAAATAGATTGGCCTGTAGTTACTGCAGTCTGCAGATATGCCACTCTTTGGAACAGGCACCGTACTACTATAAGCGTGCGCTTGTCCACAAAGATACTACATACATCAACATAAAAATCTACAGAATCTAGTAATCTCGGGAGACAACACACTAGAAACTTTGGTTTTAAGAACAAAGTGAAGAAACCACCAGAATCTTCACCACCCCAGCTATCAAGATTATCCAGAATTTTCTTAACATCCTTGGAATACAACTAGAATGGGGTAGTTTGCAGAAGCTTATAGTCCATTGTTTCTGATTTTTAGTCTTACTCAGGGGGCCCCAGGAGCAAAGCCCCCACCCGCCCAGGTTAGGGCACAGTACCTCCAGTAAGGTTAAGATGGTAAAGTCTGGTTAGGTCAGATGGCATTCTAGGAAATGTAAGGTTTGTTTTTGTCTGCGGAACCTGTTCCCGTCATTCTACAATCGCCAAAATTGTACAAGCTGATCCTTCTAGATATCAGTTTCGAACACAGTAGTACATGGAAAAACTGCAATCATGCAAATTTTGTCCTTATACCATTTTAATATCACTATCTTTTTGGGACACTTCACAGTAACACTGTTGAGTACACACAACTGGGTCGTAGCTAAGAAATAATTCTGAACACTCCTGTGTAATCTCCAAAAGCTGGCATAGAGAGAGATAGTTGTTTCTGGGTGTACACACTCCAGCAACAATAGAAAAGTTTATGCCTTACAAATGGAAACCAATTTGGAAAAAGTCTCCTGTGTATCTCAACCAGCTTAATCTCAGAAACACAAATAACAACTGGGCCCACCTGAAGTCAAAACAGCCTCGTTTCTATCCTGGTTATTCTTTTCACATTATGCATTTGTATAATACCATATTATGAC
This sequence comes from Macrobrachium nipponense, assembly GCF_015104395.2. NCBI lineage: Eukaryota > Metazoa > Arthropoda > Malacostraca > Decapoda > Palaemonidae > Macrobrachium > Macrobrachium nipponense. Next base: position 30,473,853 of record NC_061090.1, on the reverse strand, counting down.
TGATTTTACGCAGTAGTAAGGCATTAACTATGTATTAGAACATTAACTAAATAAACTGATGTTTAAAATTGCAAAACGTAGCTTGAAGAGAATCATCAGTACTTTGGTCAAGTCGTCCAGTTCAGTTTTTCAAGGTTAAGCCTTAACAGGCAATTCATGTTTGTTTTTTCTGTAAGCATCACTTACTTTGCTTTCACTGGGGAGTGTTTCTGACCCAACTTTGCTTTTTAATATGGTTATGTAAGTGGTACCTACTTATGCATGGACAGTAGCACTGTATGACCCCCTGGTAGTTGGAGAACCAAAAGAACAGGGAGGACGATTAGCTATTTCATGAAAAACCCTGGACTCCCTGGTATGATTTCGAAGAGGTGTGACCTTGCTTGATGTTCACCACCTAAGTGTGGTTGCCCCAATGATTGGCCACAGTTCTTTGATTCCTCAAAGGGCTGAAGAAGACTGCAGTAGATTACGGTGCACCGGATATCGAGATACCTCCTCTCCACAGTCACCTCCAATTTACTACATATTTGGATAAACTACAGTGAAATCTAAGACTGGTCTATCCAGCAGAAAAAGCTTGTTCTCAGTCAAAACTTGAAAAGAGAAGAACATAGAGACAGTTTTGCCTTTTCAGGACAAGTTTGTCAACTTGTTTACATTGAATATCAATATAAACAATTTCAATATAAAATGGATAATAAAACACTAAACTCTGCAGACAAGCACATGCAAACCTTAATTAGTTCAAACTCTTCCTGTGCACCTTCCATAATCTCTTAACTACCAGGCTGCATAATCTCTTAACCACTAAGCTAGGCTATAGCCCCAAGAACAACTTTGAAGGAGAAAATTCTGTCTCAGAAAGGCTACTCCCAAAAACCTAGCCTAATCTACACACACTATTTGGATTTAGGGCTATAGAGAAGTGAAAATAGACAACTTATACAAATCAGTAAAATTAGCCAAATTCACCTAAAACAGGTGAATGTCAAGTTACGTTAGGGAAAGTACAACAGGTAAGGAAAACTCCAGCAGGCAGTAAGCAGTGTTGTCCTAGGTTAGGTTAGAATGTATTTCTGTACTGAACTTTTGTTCCTTATTGGAGCACTTACAATCAAAATGAATGTAAAAAACTAAAAATGCAAATCCAAAGATACAAGAAAAATCAATCTCTCCACATACGCTAGGTTTTGTATAGATTATGTAGAATCGCACATGTACTCGACACCTGAAATATAAATATGCAGCAACTGCCTATTAAGATAGTACACAAGCCCTTCATGTGAAAAATTTATTTATTTATTTATAAGAGAAATAAAACAAAGTTTAATCTATTTTACAAAAATACAGAAAAAACACATCACACCAATATTACTACCAACTGAACTTTCACGTAAAACTGAAGACTACAACTGCAGTCTTGTTCCCGCTGGCAGCAACCATCATAACTGCCTTTTGTTTATGCTGATGGTATTAATTTATATATTTATGACATTTACCATCTTAAGTTTATGTTTTTACATTCATCCCCACAGAACTGGTACTAAACACACATAATTTTGCACGTAAAGTGGTAGTTACTGAACCAGATGAACAAAGAAGTCTTCAGTCTTATTTAACATTCCTATCACAAAAAATAGACTCCATGTATATGTATACATAATTGCATAATTTTTCAACCACTAGGCTATAGACTAACAGGCCTAAAAGTACTACCTCAAATCCTAGCCTAACCTTCGCATAGGCTATTTTGATATTGGAGTACAGAGCAGTGAAAATGAACGATAAACAAACCATGTGTATTTAGTTAAATCTACAGGCAAACATCTGGTTTGATTAGGAAAAGCTGGTTAGGACTTTTTCTTTCATTTGAGGTTATTTCTTTTAAGGTAAAAAAGGTAAAGGAAAACTCTAAAAGGCAGTAAGTTGTGGTGTTCTCAGTTAGGTTAGGATGCAACTACGTAATTAACTTTTTTTGTTCCTTAATGGAGCGCTTTCAATCAAAATGAAAGTAAAAATGAAAAAAAGTACATCCAAATCTATCAGAAAAATCAATCTAGCTACAGAATATTTTGCATAGACTATGTTGAATCCATAATACAGCACATATGCTTGACATCTGGAATATGAATATGCAGCAACAGTCTATAATAAGACACAATTGTCCGTAATATGAAAATTGCTTTGGTTTATTTATTCATAGGAGAAATAAAAATGTTTTCCCTGCTTTACGTAAATACTAGAAAACACAGCTTACCAATATAATTACAAACAAAATATCAGTACAAAATGGATAATATGAATATACTAAAGTCTGCGGACATGCATCGCAAACCCTAATTAGGGTAAATGATCGATTGGCCTCCTGGTGACCACCTGAACGGTAGCTCGACCACCTTCAAGAGGAAAGTAGAGGCCTCGAGTTGTTGCTTCAGCGGATGCTGGCTCGTGACTGACGCCTATCCTGGGGGCTGGGTTACAGATAATGTTAAAATGATTTTTTGGTAAGGTGGTCGCGTTATCATCCTGGTGGGGTCGCCAGGAGCCCAATTGATCATTGATCCTAGTTCAAATTCCTTCAGTGGCCATCCCATAGAAATTAATTCAAAGTAGGCCTATCTGTAAAGCTACATAATCGCCTAACTACTAGGTTACGCTAATAGGCTAGGCCTAATTACCCAGCTGGTAGATCTAGGCTACTTATCCGGGGCAGCCTAGACTATGGCAGTTCCAGTTTTTCTATGCAGTTTTACCTACTGAACAAGAATTTTAAGTAATATTTGTTCAGACAACTGTAATTAACACCCCCTGGGCCAGTATTAAACATGGCGAAATACATTGGACGCCCCAATCCCCAGTGGATATCATATCCGCAGTTACGTTCCATGCAGTCCGTGCGGACTGTGTCTGTAGAAATACCGCACGGCTGAAGGAAAGAACAGTCCTAGGGTAGGTTACCAACCCTAACCTAACCTACGCATAGCCTAGTTTTGTGGATTATGGCCTACAGAGCAGTGAAAATAAGCGTTAAGGACCTAAATAAATTCAGTGTATTGAAAGAGTAAATAGCCTAAGCTATATGACAAGTTTAATGGCCTACGCTACATATCTATGCTTGTCTAGGTAGGCCTATTGTAGTAGCTGTGATCATTGTAGCTTAATTGAAAAAAAAACAGCAAGTGAAATAAGCCATAGGTATGCAACAATAAAGTAAGTTTTCACTTACGTAACGAATGGAAGAATAAATTGTAAAACGTAACTGGGCCAGTATTTTTATATTTAAGAACCGTTTTTGGTGCAAGCGAGGAAATACACAAAACTTGACAAGTAGGCCTACTAATGTCACTTTTATGAAATGGAAAAGGACACGAACTTACTTCTTTACTGTAAATTGTCAATAGTAATGGTAAGACTTCGTATTGCTCATCACCTTGCTTATTATTTTTATATCATAAAAAAATGGCCGTCCCATGATGATTTTCGGCAGTAGGGTATTGAAAATGTCACTCCAATGATATGATACCTAAATACTAATTCCTCCACGTTCGCTAATTCCCTTCCATCAAAGGCAAATAACAAATACATGATTAAAACAAGATAAAAATAAATAAAATTATTAATATGAGCCACATATTTATGAATATTATATAGCCTAGTAGAAATAAAAATTCGCGAGAAATAATCTACTACAGAAACATTTAATCTATGCAACCACAAGTCTAATTTTCAGGAAAGTCTTGCAGTAACTCCTAGACCTTAATAGCAAGGTTCATTACATTTTAGACTAACCGTATGGTATTATTTTTTTATATTTTACCAATAATTAATTTGATTCCATAAATAAAGTACATTGTGTGCTGTTACAGTTTAGGTCAAGTTGGCAGTATTTTTCATCATCTGCCATAAAAAAAACCGTTTAAAATGTCAATATTTACCTAACACGGCAACTGAAGACCAGGCGTGACTTTCTTTACGTCTTAAAATATCGTGACACATGGCGACACACTTTAATATCCGATATGAAGATAAATAGACCAATAGATACATGTATTTACATATATCTTACGTTAAAGTTGAAGCAAGCGCATTGAATAATTAATAAAAATTATATACTTCTTCAGTCATAATTAAAGGATTTTATTATGATTTTAAAGAACGTCACCATGATGCTCTCTGTCATCTGTGGTAAGAATTGATGTTGACACTTGTGACAGATCCGAATACTACCTATGTATGTCTTAGGTTAGAAACGCGGGAATAATTTTCTAGACAGTGTATAGTGACGGAAAACATCCATGAAAATGAATGGCAACAACCTTCGCAATGACTTACTGGTACAACGAACTGGTTTTCATTATACTAGTAGTATTTATCAAGAGAGACATTAAACACCTGTCTCTGGAGGTGGTGGCCATTCTAGGTAGCCTATACCTAGTAGGTACTTGCCTATGTCTACTTATTGCTCCTCTTAGAAGGCAAACACTTGTCTTTGTTGATAACGTACGTTGCTATGACACTTAATTATGTCATTTTGTATTTCTACCTCGATGTAACAGCAATTAACGAAGAATTGCTGCTGTGATGTTCATGTGAGTTGCGTCACTATGAAGGCACTAGGCTTATGTAGGTAGCTAGCATGGCATACGTAGGCCTATCGACAGTGGCAGTTGCGGTTTTTCTATTCAGTTTTACCTACTAAACAAGAATTTTATGTAATATTTATTCGGACGACTGTAATTAACCCCCCAGGGGCCAGTACTAAACACGGCGAAATACATTGGACGCCCCAATCACTAGTGGATGTCGTATCCGCGGTTACGTTCCTTGCAGTCCGTGCGGACTGCTTCTGTAGAAATACCATAAGTTTTGATGAAAATATCAAATCTTGCGTTGAGTGACACCATATTCGTGAATGTAAATCCAGGCTAACTGTGCTGTGTAACAGTCAAGTTACGTAAAAGCGCAATTGCTCAGTACTGAGCCTAGGCTAAGGACTGTGTACTATAGGCCTAGGTGTTTTGCACCAGAAGGCTCCACCCCTAAATGAACTTTTTGTAGCTCAATGAAGTAGTTATGAGACGAGTTATAGACAGGAACGAACTAGGCCTATAGTAGTTAAGAACCAGTAGATTCAAACCTTGACTCACGAGGGAACCAAAAGAAACCAACGTACGAGTTGTCCGAGATATGAGCCAGTGCATTCACAGTTTTTTGCTTCAATAAGCGAGCCGAGATTTGAGCTATGAGCCAGCGAGCCTGGTAGACGTCATATCCCAATGTGTCTGCCATTGCCAGCACTGATTTGCCCAAGCCACGCGATCAATCTCATTAAGTTTAAATGGTTGTCTTGCCATGCTCGTGTTTAAATGGTTACCTTGCCATGTAAGCATCTCCGCAGCGTTTTGTAGTGTTTCTCGTTCTGTCTCTGTATATTTAAACATTTCTTAGTTTTCACCTTGGGTTCTAAGAAAGTGGGTGTCAAGACCATTGCTGAGAAGAAGAAAAGGCTGGTTACCTTGGATATGACGCATGAAATCATAGAAAAATACAATCAAGGTGTGTGTGTTATGGACTTCAATTTAGCGACAAAGGGTAGCATTAAGACTGTAGCAAGTAAAAGTTAGTGATAGAGTATAATGTGAAGAAACTTCTTCGGCCAATCTCCTGCCTCCCACCGCCACCCTCCCCACCCACTGAAACACTTAATAGCCTGCTTGCCTCTGCTCCAATGCAGCCATCATCTTTGTTTGATTTTCAAGGTAAAGTGCACTCAATAAACCAGTTTATTTCTCTACATTCACTTTTATTATTTATTATTACATGTTATACGTTGTTTGTTATTTTTGAAGTACATTTTTCTTATTAAAAAGCATGTAACAAAAAATATCTTCATGGGGAAATTCAATTTGATCTACTAGCAAGTTGAGTTACGAACTAGGTCACAGAACGAATTAAGCTTGTATGTCAAGGTACCACCGTAATTTTAGCTAAAATGAATGGTAGGCAAGAAACTGAGTGAAAAACAGAAAAGCGACATAACTGTATACATACACGCAGGTATTGTGATTAAAATAAGCCTAGATCACATTGTTTTAAACCATTTAGCTAATCGATTGTGTACATACTGGCTAATTTTAGTTATTATACTAAAAAGTGAGAAACAGTGGTACATAGTGTTTATTCACATGATAGGAAGCTAATAAACACTACATATAGTTGCTTTGTTTTGCTGAAATTGCCTATGTTGTACAGCCATGCGCAATAGTGGTGCAACATGATTCTTTTTGTATTGTCCAAAATTTCAGACGCTGCACGTGTAGCTGTTGCCAAGCAGTGTTAAACTTTTTTTTAATTTCCATTGTCATACATGTTAACAAGTTTGCGAATTCACAGTTAACATTATTTTCTCTAAGGGTATACGTATCCCTCATGTATTTGTATAATTCGTTATCTATATGAAATTAATTGATTTAAAAATAGACTTTGTTTATTATGTTTAGTTCAGTAGGGTGTGATAAGGTTAGAAAAGGTATGTATTTAACTCTGGTTTCTTTCTGTTTAAGCTCTTCTTATTGTAAGGGGTCTATGAGGGGCGGGGGGAGCTGTTCGAGAGAGAGAGAGAGAGAGAGAGAGAGAGAGAGAGAGAGAGAGAGAATCATTGATTGAGAGTTGGTAGGCACTGTCTTGTTTTAGTATAAGTTATTAGTAGTTATTTAAAACCAATCCCTAATATAAGCTCTTCCTATTTTAAAGGTTGCACAGTGATTGGTAGAGAGAGGAGACCTTTTTGGTTGAATTATATGTTGATTCAAAAATACCTCCCCTACCATTATGGAATCTACTTAATGTTTCCTTTAACTATGGTCTTTCTCTTTCTAAAATTATCTATGGTTAGATTATTAAGAATGATGAACTTTCAAGTTCTAACCACTTAAAAAGTAGCCATTGTACTCACTCCTGTTGGGAGCTGTGTTGCCAAGAGCTCTGCATGCCAAAATAGCATCTTATAGAAAACGGAATTAATTTTATGGTCTAGGGGTACTTTAAGAAAATAAAACCAATCTTAAGCAGCACCCCATCGATATGAATTTGACAAATGTAATGATGGAAATAAATCATAATAATGTTTGATTTATATTCGTCATCATTAATTTATTTGTCATCCGGCATGATCCATATTATTTTATTTTATTGTCTTTTAATCGTTCAACAAAACTATATATTAGATATGTATATACACAATTACGACCAAAACAACAATGATATATACATATTAAGTTTTATAAATAAAATTTATAAAACATAAATTACACAAAAAAATAGATACGTAACCTATTCAGTTTTATAAATCAACTTTATAGAACATATAGGCTATATATATAAATAAAACTAAACAAAATTATTATTCTTCTTCATATATCAGGGTATAAATACATTTTACTAATTCCAGATTTTATATCCTAGTTTTATGCGAATTTCTTTGGAGCCCCCCACCCCATAATGTAGCTTGGTTCCTCCTGGATTCTTTACTGATGGAATGGTAGTTACGCCACTGGGAACAGGCTTGGAGGAATTACATGTGGTTCATGTCAGTTATAATGTAATCACATGTCTTATCATCAATTTACAATTGCAATTCCATGAATGGAAACAATATCAAATAGCTTACAATTACTTTACAACCATGTAACTCATTAAATTCAATAACATTACAATTACAACAGTTTGATTTTTTTTTAGTTTGAATTACAATTACTGTAAAGTAGAAATATACAATTACCTTGAATAGGCTACGTGTAATTAATTACATTTCAATTGCTCCAAACCTGACTCGTAATAAACAAAATATTGTTGTAGCACATTCCATTGGAATTACATGAAATCACTGAAATCATAAGAGGTTATGGAAGACCCTGTGTTACTCTATGCTCGTTGCAACATATGTGCGAGACGAGAAGCTGTGCAGCCTTTTAGTCTTGAGGTACAATGGATATGTGTCCTCAAAGTTAAAGTCCATGCCATAGAAAATTTCATTAGCACAGTTAATTATAAGTAGTCATACACATAAATAACAAGAAGATTCCCTTTCTGTCACTGACAGAAAACTGAACGTTTTCTAAGAGTATTACAGTTGAATCTCTTATACAGTCATTTACAAATATATTATGTAATAATAATGTAGTACTAATTATTTCCATCTAATCTTGCATAAAAAAACATCAACTAATTGTAAAAAAAGTATTTAAATTTATTTCGGACAATAATTCAATCTCCTGGAAGAATGCAGTTTCTCTCGACATTAATAGTTTCATTATCCGTCCGTAGAGTTTATTACCGGTAGATCGGGGGAAAATCGGTGTTTCATCAACACTACACGGAAATCAACCAGTTAATCCAAGAGTGAAACCCAACCGATTTAACACTTTGATTTGATGAATCTCAAAGATATATGTAAGTATGCCACTCATAAAGCCTTCCATGATATGTAACATATGGTACCTGTACACAAAATATTTTATGTTATAATTGTACAGAAGAAATTAACATGATTCTCAGTCATTCTTACTCTAATTATCACTTCTAGTGCTGCATGATGCACAGGTTAGAAGCAGCGTTGGGTTAACTGAATGGACACATACCAGTAAGATTTGGTTTACATCAGGGATCTGCTTTAAGTCTATATCTTTTTGACCTGATTATGGCTGTGTTATCTCAAGGAATAAGAGATCAATCCCCTAGTGCATGCTGTTTGTTGATGACATCGTGATATACAGCTCCAACAGCGGGGTAGTGGAGTCAAAAACTAGAGTAATGGAGGAAGATACCTACTGCAAGACAGGGTTAAAGATATGTGGAAAGAAGAAGGAATGCTTAAAATCCAGTGTCCATATCTGTGTGCCAGTGAGTCCTGCCTATACAACCTTACCTTGGGTCCATATCTGTATGCCAGTGAGTCCTGCCTACACAACCTTACCTTGTATCCATACCCGTATACTAGTGAGTCCTGCTGATAAGAGAATACTATTATGTAAATTTGTGAGTAATTGCTTAACAATATAGTTTTCATTACATATATTACAAACAAATCTTATGCTTTAAATGAAGAAAACCCCTCTTATGAATCCCTGAATGAGGGCTACCTCTGTTTTTGGGTTCCGAGGCAGGACAGGTTCTGACATCCCCAGCCCATCCGGGGGTCCGCATATGGTAACACTAAAACTGAAACGTTTGTGTGTTTGATTGCACCCTGGAAGATAAATGGGGCTGGTGTTGCTGTCCCATGAACTTTTCATGGCTATTATTAGTATGGTTAATTTAGCCATGGGTATGAATATGGGAATGGTATGGTATGGATATGGTACAGATATTGGTATGGGTATGGTACTTTTATTACTCCTCACTTAGTAATACGAGAGCATTCCAAATCACAAGGGATCGTGTAGCCTAAGGTGACTTGAAACGGGAGTAACCAAATCGTAGCCTAAGACCTACACTACGACACCCTGCACTATTCCCATTTTAATTGACATTTGAGATATGACCTTGCATTGTGTATGGGTATGGGTATAGATATGTGTATGGTATGGATGTGGGTTTGAGTATGGAATGGATATGGGTATGGTACAGATATGGGTATGATACAGATATGGGTATGTGAGCGATAGCAAGCATCAGCTAGTAATTCATGAAAATGAATTATGCAAATCTCTAGTAAACCTGAAAAGATTTATCAGTATTTCATTTGGAAGCCCCAAGATGTATCCACCAGTTAGTACTGTATTCATGTCTCACCTGCTGAATGACAGATAGACCCCTTATGCAGACAGAATCTATATCATTAGCTGCCTTATGTACGTACAAGAGAAGCTTATCAGCATTCTGCCAGTCTCAGCTATTCACGCTTCATGAAAACTAAGGACCTACTTTTTAAAGTCTCTTTCAGCACTTTGTATGTCTTTTCATGCTCTTACTCCTAATGATTCTGAACCTTGTGCTTTTCACCACCCTTTTGTCGTCTCTCATTTTTTCACAGAACCAAATAATCTTTTAAACACTGATTTATCTATTCAGCAACGCTAAATTTTTTCTTACCAGTTACCAATCTTATACTTCAAAGTGGCAGAAAAGGTTGTTTTTAATTCTATAATAAAAAGATTCTTATTACATCACAATAAAGGTAGTAATTTGAAGATTAAGATATTAGTATGTTGATACATAATGCTTTTGCAGGTCAGAGGTAAATAAAAGCAGATTTGGTAAAAAAAAAGTATACTAACTACCAGATGAATAGTCATAAATATTCACCTTTACCTCTCCCTCAATGATCACTAATTCATTTTTTGTTTTGCACTCATGGGAAGACTAAACAATTCTTCTCTTCTAAACAATTTCCTCATAACAAATGCCAAACATCTCTTAACTATAAAACTTACTAAGTAAGGAATTAAAAAAATAATGACCAAGAATATAGCTATGATGTCCAGTAATAAAAACTCTGTCCAGGAGAGCTGAGCAGCAGGCGACTTTAAGGCTGCAACTCCTGGGTTACGAATTGCATACTCTGTCCAAAAGATGGCTCTGTCCAAGGGTGTGTGAATTTGGTCTCTGAAGCTGGCTGATAGTTCGGCCATGTTTTTCTGGTACCTAGGAAGAAAACTAAATGTCAAATCATACTCTAGTGATAAGTAACAGGCTCAGGTAAAAGTACAACATGCACACATATACTGAGGGTGTGAACTTATTCACTAGTAAATTCATATTTTAAATGTGGATTTGATTTTTGCTTCAGAATTGGCTTACTGGGATTTTCTGTTATTTTTTTGTGATCATGACATGTAACTCAATTAATACAAACAAGTGACGTGACCTTAATTCGTACAATGTGCATGCAATAATTCAGTGATGTAAACAAAACCACCCACTAAAATAGAAAAATAAGTTACACAATATTGATCTTACTTGTTATTATCCTGCAACAGATCCAAAATACCATCAACAATCTGATCAGCAGAAATCAGTTCATTCTTAGGAATGGAGATTCCAACACCTTTTTCCACTATTGTCTTAGAGTTCCTCGTCTGCTCCAAAGTAGAGGGTATGGCAAGAATTGGCTTGCCATGGTACACAGCCTCTTGGAAACTCAAGAGACCTCCATGGGTCAAGAATGCTTTGATCTTTGAGTGACCTGGAGGAGAGATGTTAGAGGTGTGATAGAAACCATCCTGTATGGCAGAGCAGAGCCGCAGAGGTTATATAATACTTATGGATGGAAGTGGTCATATTTAAGAATGGGGAATGAATAACAGAGACCATCCAGAAAGTAACTGCACCAAATAAGTTGTAGAAACTACATGTACAGGAGGTCAAATGAACAATGGAAATAGACCTTTATAGAAATAATCTAAATGAGCAAGTGAGTCACTGGAGCTTCTTATAACTGCAGTTGGCAAAACTAAGTCTCTACTCACTCAAAATATCTTGCTGAGGACACCAAGGTCTAGTTATCACATTCTTTGGCAAACTGGGCAGATCTTCATATCTCCAAATGACTCGCTGGCGTATTCTGCTAAAAGCTTCAAGGAGTATTGGCAAATAGTCATTGTTCATGGAAGAACTGGGAGCAAAGGATCCTAAATTGATATAGATTACTCCTGCATTACTAGATTCATCAATCCACTCTTGAAGGTCCTGTGGGAATTTCAAAGACACTTGTCAGCATCACTAACTCATTGGAAATACAGACACCAGCTTACTTACGAACATTCAACTCACTAACATTCAGAGATACAAACACAATTGTTCACAAATTAAAATTGTTTTTAGAGTGCTCACCTTTGCCACCTGTAATTTCAAATTTTGTTTTGCGTGTCTATTCTATACATACATGTACAGTGCATTCTGTTTTAGGATGAAAAAAACATATAGTACTGTGTTGAGTCTATGTCATACTGTACTTTAATAGGCATGAGGAATTCAGTTACCAACTTACAAAAAATTCAACATACAAATGATCATCTAGAACCACACATGCAATAACTATCATCATGATTAGGGAAAACAAGATAATCACCACAGAATTATATATTTGAATAAAGGTAGCCTCCCCATCAGCTTGAGAAACACTTGTTTAGGCGTTTGCTAACATCCCCCAACTTTTAATTATCAGTAATGCACACATTTAATTATTATTTGTATTGATGATTTAAAAAGTTAATTCCTTTTAGGCGATAATTCACTTTATCAGAATCTGTCCTCCTCTCCATCTTTCTCTCTAGCAAATATTTTGGTGTACATTTATATGTAAGAGAAAATTTAATACTCCATGCTGCATAACAACTTCATTTCATTTCTCAATTGGACTCTTTTCATTCTCAGTATAAATCCTGTTCACATCACCCAGACTGAGTCCGGCAGAATGAAAGAGAAGCCAAATAGAATTAATTGAACAAATCACTTACATGTGGAAGAGGCCCTGTCTTGGAGCAGCACTGCATTCCAGCTATTTCCACCTGGGAGGGAAGTAGGGGAATGGGTGTGCCAATACTGAAGTGGGAATTACTCAGTGTTAGGCTCTGGTTCTTTTCGATGTCTGACAAAGGAGGTAGATTAGGGAACTTGCTCAACAACTGGAAAGGAATTTGGTTCAGCATTAGTTAGGCAAGAGTGGCTCTCAGTACAGTGCTGAAGGTTGGAGGGATTATGCATTTTTTTTGTTTCTGTCTTTCATAGCTTTATGTACCTCTTCCTTAAATTAGGTTAGCTCCATTTTATGAGAATAATGAAAACTTATCACTGTAGTGTGAAGACCAGAGATTAAGACAGGTAGCTGGGTACTGATGATTTATTTACAGACAAACTGAGTTGACATAGACAGGTGCGGACGGATATGTAGTGCAGTCTCGCACCGCAAACAGAAATGACTCCGAGACGGTAAATTTGTGTTTTCTTACAGACATTCATTTAGATATAATTAAGCGTACAAATAATGGAATTGCATGTGTTATACATCGGCGGAAAGGCCGCGGAACGCTCTATCGGATGGAAGTAAGAACAACGCGACTTGATGATTGGTTACAATGAAAATAGGGAAAAAGCGTTGTCCTTACAAATACTCTGCCCCTAGACAATGATTATGGAGTAATTATTGGATGACAATCTTGGAGGCAGGGGGCGACCCCGTGTCGTTGTGACACTTGATGTGGGGCGTCCTCGAGTATAGCCCTTCGGTTTTGCTGATCGACAGGATGCCTCCCCTGGCGGTAGCCTGGGGGGTTCTACTGTATGCCGGGCGACCAAGACTGCGAGAGAGAGCTGCATTGTGTGTGGAGGGGACGGGCCGTGGGAATCCCCAGGTGCGGGAGCGGCGTCCCGCGGGCAGAGCGGAACCACAGGTGAGCAGCGGCATCAGCAGGTCGATGAAAACCCACAGGTAGTGGCGTCGGCAGGCAGGGGAGGCCCACAGGCGTGGCAGCGGTGTCGGTAGGCCGAGGAGGACTGCAGGCGGCGGCGTCAGAAATGTGAGCAGGTTCACAGGTGTAGCATCAACGTCAGGAAGGCTGAGCGAGCCCCAGGAATAACGGCAGCGTCGAGGGTTTGAAGAGGCCCACAGGCAGCGACGTCAGGGGGCCGAGCAGGCCCACGTGTGCGGCAGCGACGTCGGGTGGGTAAAGCAGGTCCCTCGGTGTAGCAACAGCGTCGGCAGGCAGGGGAGGCCCACAGGCAGCGACGTCGGGTGGGTAAAGCACGTCCCTGGCTATAGCAGCAGTGTTCGGCAGGCAAGGGGAAGGCCCCACAGGCAGGGAACGGTAGGTCCGGGTGGGTAAAGTACATTCCTGGGTGTAGCAGCGGCGCCGGCAGGCAGGGGATTTTGTCTGGGGACTCGCAGGTGCGGCAATGGTGCCGGGAGAAAAACCGAGGAGGCCCGCAGTTGCGGCGGGTCGAGAAGATATCTGACGTCCCCCGGGTGAGACAAAGGAGGCCGCGACGTCGGATGGATGTTTCTAAACCGCCGCCTGAATTTTGTGTTGGGTGACCAGCACCCAGCTACCCGTCCTCGAAATAAACGCCAAAACACGCTGGGAAGCAGTGCCGTGATTAGTCCATTAATGGCGTTGGTGTCGTCCTCGCAGTGGAGTTTTCAGAGACCTAAACTGTGGCGCCGTATTGAGTCCGTTAAAGGTTCTTTGAAGGTGAGCGGCTATAATTAGTCCGTTAAAGGCTGGGCCTAAACCGCTGTGTCACCAACTCCGGGAGGTCACCAGTTGTGAAGACCAGAGATTAAGACAGGTAGCTGGGTACTGATGATTTATTTACAGACAAACTGAGTTGACATAGACAGGTGCGGACGGATATGTAGTGCAGTCTCGCACCGCAAACAGAAATGACTCCGAGACGGTAAATTTGTGTTTTCTTACAGACATTCATTTAGATATAATAAAGCGTACAAATAATGGAATTGCATGTGTTATACATCGGCGGAAAGGCCGCGGAACGCTCTCGGATGGAAGTAAGAACAACGCGACTTGATGATTGGTTACAATGAAAATAGGGAAAAAGCGTTGTCCTTACAGTAGTTTTGTTATTCATACATGATAGCTAATTACTCCAGTTTTTCAGAATTTGATAACACATATAATAATTGAATGAGGAAATATATTTGCTTTGTAAACATAAACTATGCATTTTTGTCCCTTCAGACACATGTCCAAAAAGAATAATAAAATGATCAGAAAAGATGACCCCTTTTAAGCAATGCAACAAACTAATCACCAGGTCACTAAAACATCCCAGAGATTTCTACTGTTGACAAGAACCAGAATTGACCAATTCTGAATCAAAGTACACCATTTGCGATGACTTACCATTTTCTGGAAAGATGGTACTGGCAGGTAAGCATCCCAGTATAGAGAGAATGCCAGATGGTTCCAAGCATTCCAAACTCTTTGTAGAAGACCCATGGGACTGGCCATGGTCAAATAGACGAAAGGAACATAAGCTGGGTTCAGAGGGTTGCCCAGTTGGGCACTCTGACGATAGTCCAGTCCTTCAGGAGCAATGGTTATGAAGTGCATCTCATGGACGAATGGGAATATGACCTGGGTAATTGAAAAAGGACAAAATCACCAAAGTTTACTGAATTCACTTTCAGATTTCCTAAATGCAACGTTGGTTAAAATGAATGGAATCTGTGTATGATCCAACGGAATCTCCTGTGTCTTTTGAAATGATTCAATTACAGATAGAGATATGGAAACAAAACAGCAGATGACGAACAAAAGATAGGGCGGAAACCATTTGGATTATGAAGACATCAACCCACATACGTACGCTGGGTATATTTATAATGGTAAAGACTTGTTAGACTTATGAAATGGACAGATGCTATTAATGCTTAGGATTACGTTTACGTTTTAATGACACCTCAGGTCCACATTTCATGTAGATAATAATACATAAACATTATAAATTAGCATTAAAATCTTCCTGAAATAATAAGTGATAAAATCTGTGGCAATTGGATTAGAAAAGGAGACTTGAAAAATGAATGACACACACACACACATATATATATATACCTAAATTTATCATCCCATAAATCCATTTATGATTGCACACGTGATGACAAAACCAAAGACATTTACGTTTTGATGCCACAAACCTCATTATGCTCCGCATGAAGAATGATGAGATCGAATCGTTTTCTCTTCCTATAGAGTTCGTTGATTTCAGCATTGGCGTAGAGTTTGTTCGTAGCCCTGTCAAAAACCTCCAGCATTCTGGCTTTATGATCATCATTGACGCCCCACTTCATTTCTGCCAGGTTATCCTCAACGTTGATCTGATGAAGTTCCTCAACGCCGTGCGAGAATTCGTAGACATTTTCTGTGACCAGACGGTCGTCACTGCTGTTGTTGTTGGTCAACATTACAACCTGGAAATTTCAAGTTTAGGGTGATTCTTGTGGTTGGCGACCTTGAGCAGGTACAAACTCGTCAGAACATAACATTTTGCATGTTCTGTTGAGTTTATAACGTAGAGACGTTAAGGTTTGCTTGCTTTTCAGGCTGGGTTTTTGAAAACGAACTCTTGAGATTCTGACTTTGATTAGGCGGTCTCCAAGAAAGCGATGCAAATACAACAATAGGTTCCTTATGTCACTGCAACTATTTCTTGATATTTTTAAAAGCCAAATTTCTTTTGGGTATTTTGACAGATAAGCAGTTTTGGTATAGAAACTAACTAACCAGTATTCGGTCTTTTATGAGTAAATTTTTTTTATAGAACTTGGTTGATACAGTGCCTCAGTGGGTATTCTTTAAAGGTATCTTTCTTGAGGTATGTAACTGTATGAATGGAGATCTGTATCTCCCTACAACAGATATAGAGAGGTGTACTGTCTAGATATTTCTTATCTGATGTGGCCTTACAAGGCTCTTGGCGATAGGGCTAAACTCAGACAAGTTTATGTTTACTAAATGAAGCAGTATATAAAAGAGCCCATTAGTCCCTGTGGAGTGTAATAATTTACGTGCATAGGCAATGGGAGCCCTTTCCCCTGAAGCTGTCCAATTACTTTAATTTTATTCTGGTCCAGTTTTTTAACTTCTTATGACCAAATCATTCTGGCGAGCTCTGCGACAGTCTAGGAATACGGGTTTGTTAAGAGAGCAGTTTTTCATTAGCGAATGCATAGTTTTTGATAGACTCTTTAGTGATGTCTTGATATGGAATAACAGTAAAGGAGAAAAGTCATTCTATCAGTGCCATCAGAAAATAGAGGAACAAATCTAGCTATGAGATCCATCAATTCATGGAGATAAGAACCCCCATCCACAACCTCCATTTTGTATGGTCACGCCAACAGTATATTCATACCTAATGAAACTTTACACCACTGCTATTTATTATGCTCAGAGATATTTGTATGCCAGTGAGTCCTGCATGATACAACCTTACCTTGTGTCCATATCTGTAACTGTATGCTAGTGAGTCCTGTTGATACGACCTTACCTTGTGTCCATATCTGTATGGCAGTGAGTCCTGCAGTTATGGCCTGACCTTGTGTCCATATCTGTAACTGTATGCCAGTTAGTCCTGCTGATAAGACCTTACCTTGTGTCCTCGGTCAGCCAAGCCCTTAGCCAGTGAAAGGAAAACAACCCTGTGACTAGGTGTTGAGACAGGCAGGAGCATTAGGATCTTGTAGTGACTCTCCGGCAGGGCCAATCCTGTCCAACTGGCGTGTTTTTCGGGAGGGTCTTTTCCGTTGGTGCATCCAGTCACCATCAACAGTACGACGATTATCTGTTTCATCTGAATGGGGAGAGATTTATTATTATTATTATAGTAGTGGCTGTTATAGAGGTATTGTGCTAGTGGTAGATATTTTGAAAATCATTCTTATATTGTTATTTTCAAGATTATATTTATTACCATGATTGTTACTATGACCAGCTTGATCTCATGGCCTTGCTTTTGTATATATATATATATATATGATATCTATATATATATATAAGTATATATATATTATATATAATATATATATACATATATATATTGTGACGTTTATAGATCGTTCGTCTACCCAGATATCAATTAAATAATTTGATTTGGAAAAACGGCAGCCATTTTCTTTAGATTATTTCAGCTGATTTTTTAGTAAACGCGGGAAACCCAAAACCCGCCAGCTAGAGATAGGGAGTTCCCCAGTTGGGGGAAAAGAGTCTTTTGTTAGCTTTAGGGACGTATCTCAAAAGGGAAGGATGTAGGCAGATTGGTACTTCTTAGACCTATATCTTAAGCTCTCTTTCCTGTGACCCCTCTGCTGGCTGTATGCTTGTTTTCCAGGATTTGCCTTGCTCGTGGGGGTTAAGCTGACTTCCAACCCCCAAGCAAACCACCTGAATTCTGCCTCAGTCGGCTGCGAGACGTGATCCTCGGACAGATGACCAACTACCTGCCTTCCTGTTAGGCCTATCCAGGGTGTGAGGTGGCGCGCCGATGACCCAGGCCTCAGACAAAAGGGGCCATGCTTTTCTACAAAGAGCCACTGAACACGACATCCAGGTACGTCTTGTGAAACAGCATATTGCCAGTCCCTTATCACCTATTATCTATGTGATCCTCGTTTTCCCAATTCAATTTCCAGCCCCAAAAGAAAGAAATCCTTTTGTTCCCTCTCACTGCCTCATGGCCGCATGCTTCCCCTTGTGTGATAGTCCCCGACCAATGAAGTCATTGCCTACCTCAGTGAAACATTAAAAGTTCTTTCTCCCCAGTGTTAGAGAATTAATTAATCAAAACAAGAAGTAATTTTTTCCTGTTATCTTGTTTAATCTGGGATTCTTTTCCAGATTCCATGAGTCACGTGCCGTCTCTCTGCCCGCGAGTGTGCATTACAAAAGTTTATGAAAACCAGCTTAAAGCACTCCAGTTGGAGCCATCATTTACCTTTTCTCCAGGCCAGCACGGGCCTTTTTGTAAATAAATAGCTGTAAAGTAACGAGCTGAGTTTTCTGGCGACCTTTCCCTCTAAGAAATTATCAATAATAATCAGTTTTACGGTAAGTTCAATTAATTTCAACTTGTCTTCCTTCAATTATTTCCGTTTACGTATATAGCCTCTCTCAAGGCCAGCTAAATACCTAAAATTGGCGAATCTTGCCAGGATTGAACCTAGCTTGCTTAAAAAAAGCTTGTAAATCGCATTATCCGTTGTAAAACGTAAACTGTAAATTATTTTACAAAAAGCAAATCAAGCACACTTGCAGGGAAAGAAGACACACTGACTCACGGTAAGGTATTCCATTCATTAATATGATTATTCTATAACCAAGGTTAGCTTAAGGTACGTTTAAGTATTTTCATTGTAGAAGTGTTTTAAACAAATGTGAAGGTAGAAATCTTATTATTGTAACGGCCAGAGCGCCGAGCGAGTTCTGTTATTTTGTAAATCGCATTGTTGTCGTAGGACGACACACTAACATGTGTGCAGATAGATGCCAGAAAGGACCAGATCAAACTAGGAAGTGCTTTGCCAGGGTTTATTGCTGTGTTTGAAAGCCTAGCTAGTTAGGAGTGTTTTACTAATAGTTACGGCAAAAGAAGTGTACAATTCTTTTGTCTGTGATAAGTTAGGGGAATTCATTCTAACTTAGTTTTCATTCCAAGTGTTGGTAACCGCTTACCTCTCAGCTTAATTCAGCTGCGCGCACTCTCGCGCCTGCGCGGTCTCAACCAGCTTTCGTCTCACTCACAGCGGCAGCCATGTTTGTTACCCATTTAAGAATTATCTAAACAATTTAAGCAAAGTAACGTAAGTCCCGAAGTTTTAACGTAAATAATATCAATCTCGGTACTAGTATCTATCGTTCTGCCAGAGAAATTAACGTAATTCGCCTTGAATAAGAAAGTAGAATTTGGTGTTGTAAATTGCCTTCGCATTTACAGAGAATCAGCTGATTCGCCATCACTGCTAGCACACCGAGCTGCTAGCCCGCGCTGCCCAGCTCCCTCACGTGTTTCACGTCGCATCGCTCACTCGCCCGCTGAGCGAAAGTTTCATTTCACTTCGTACTTAACGTAACCTCATTCATAAGTGTTCGCTAACATTTCAGCTTAAAATCCTTACCGTCATTTCACTGTTCACAGGGACCTAGTAATCTTACATAAAGTTAACGTAAATCTTCAAGTAGAGTAAATCACAAGAATTGTTAACGTAAAACGCGTCTTTGTAAAATTCATATTGAAACGCAAATCATTTCATAAGCGCAAGCCGCTAACATTAACGTAAAAATCGTTCACCACGAGCGCGTTATCATTTTCATAAAACGTTACCAAAAGCAATTCTTTCACTAAAAACGTTAACGTAAGTAGATAATTTAACACAAGTTGCGTCATATTAAACTAACATTAGTAGTTCAATTCAAATATAAGGGAGTTCATTCATATATCATTTTTCACCCTCTCCGAGAGAGAGAGAGAGAGAGAGAGAGAGAGAGAGAGAGAGAGAGAGAGAACCCATTATTCACGAAGCCAAGAGTACTACATCTTACCATTAATTATAGCATGCAGAATTAACATTATTTTGGTCTCTTGTGTCTTTCATTTACACAGCGTGATACGTACGCGAGTGTGTCCATTGCAGTTTGCAAGCATTTATTTATTTCATTTATCGAGTACTTCAGCGAGGGACTGAGCATTTCTAAAATTTCCATTACCTGTCGTTGCCCGAGTGGTCTTTTCATTTTCTTTATCACGAAAGACTTGCGTATACCGCCAGCACAATTCGCACAGTGTGCCACGCAAATTTTATTACTTCCAGACAGGGAAGTCGTTACCAGTTTTAGGACTGGCCACCACCAGTGCACGTCAGTCCTTACATTTTACAGTGCCACTAATTCTTGACACTGTCCATCGACTGGCTGCTGAAGTACTCCCACCTTTTACTTTCTCTCCTCCACCATTACTCTCTGCCATGAGCAGTGCCATTTCACTTCAGTATATTTAAGTATACTGCATGTAGTGTCCGGGACACACCAGCACAATACCAGTGCTCCAGCCTCCATAAGTGCCATTGCACATGTACAGGCCGTACAGGTAGCCATTAAACCTGCGTGTCCGTCCTTACGGAACGCCCAAGTAACTAGTGTGTCCGTGTACAAGGGTCAGTGATCCTTCGGAACACTCAACCAGGGAACGCCTCCCCAAAGTGCCGCAATACCAGCCCTAAGTGCTGTCAAACCTGCGTGTCCGTCCTTACGGAACGCCCAATTCATTAATGTCCATGTACAAGGATCAGTGATCCTTCGGAGTGCTGACAAACCTGCGTGTCCGTCCTACGGAACGCTCATTCATTAGAGTATCCACCATTTTGGATCACTAAACCAAGGAACGCCTCCTCATAAGTGCCGTGCCCCTGTATTGGACCTACAGGTAGCCCATTCCAACGTCTCCCAAGTTGGGAACGCCCGTAAGTGTGACGTACGCCGCACACTTCATTCGATTTTTCCACCTCATCAGAAGGTGCCATTCACAAAGTGCCACCGAGCACCCAGTCTTTTCAGACTTTTCATTACCACATTGCAGAACCCATTTCCAAGTGAGTGCCACTTTCCACAGTAGGCACTCCCCTTCCATTCAGTACCCTTTCCTGGCCATTATTTTCATTTTCCTCCGAGCCTCTATTGCAGCCTAAGGGAAATGTCTTCCCCTGCTTCCCGCGACTTCTTTGCCAGAGAGCTAGAGAAGCTCGGAGCCCTCATAACTCTGGGCAAGGAGGCTGGTTACACTGGACCAGCACTTGACCAGTGGATAAAGACGCAGCAGGCTGCCGCGCGCCTGCAAGAAAAGGAAGAAAGAGAAGCAGAGGAGAAAGCCAGAGAAGCAGAGAGAAAGGAAAGAGAAGAAGAGAGAAAGCATGAGCTAGCTCTCCTAGATGACGCAATCTCTCTGCTAGTTTCTAAGCCCCAGACCATGAGCTGGACTCCCGGTAAGAGGTGGTTGCGGAGGTTCTGCACCACTTGTTGTGTGCGTGGGCATGCTGTGGATTCTGACCAGTGCCCAAGTCGGTCTCTACCTTGGGAGGAGAGCTTCCAGGGTGAACTTCTCCAAGGCTACCATGTAGCCCTGCCTGATGAACAGTCTCCTACGGCCTATCAGTGGGTACAAGTCATGGCCGACACCGAAGCCCAGGTCTCCCTTATTTCCAGAAAGGCATTGCCTAGGGGTGCCAAAATCCAGACGAACGAAGAAATTCAGTTTGAATGGATTGACGGTAACCTCTATTCTGTTCCTTCGGTCCTTCTGAATGTAAAAATGCCCTTTCTGGACCAGGTGACCAAGGAAACCACATTGTGCCGCCTGGGCGTAGTTGACCAATTTCATGATGTTTATCAGGTGATATTGGGCCGAGATTTACTAAAGCCGTATCTCCCCTGTGTTTTGTCGTCATTATTTTGGGTCTGCTTTAGTTATATGACCATACGACAATTCTTCACTCTTACCTGTAGGTAGAGGGAAAGATGGTGTTTTAGTATTGGATGTAATATTCCATTTCTCGTCGCCGAGGTTCCGGGATGAAGGGCGATAATAAGCAATATCTTCTTGCTGGTGTTTATTGGCTTAAACTACATTGAAGAAGGCGGGTAGTTGAATATACAAAATACAATAAGCGTATATAATAGAATCATAAACAAACATATGAGCATCGAAGCTCTATACACAATAAGGAATCATATCCTGCATACATGAGGTAGAATTTATAAGATCGAAGCCTCTGTATCGGACTCGATACTAACATAATAATACTTGGTTATACTTATAACATTTACGCATTATGCAACATAGTGCAATAGCTCTGAACTGAACGTGTCTGCGGAGCTAAGATTTCCCGCGCTCGTTACATAACGTCTTGCATACATAACAGTCTCCTCCCCCTTTACCTGTGACTAAGAAACAATGTTCCTCACATTTACCAAATCTTAATCTTTCAGGAGGTTTTCCTCTACTCATTCTGTTAGGGGAGTACTATAGGTGTGTTCTGAGCTGTTGCATGATTTTGAACATCTTGGTGAGCAGTTTGCACATCTGAGTTATTTAAGTTTGAGGTATTTGAAACATGTACTTCTGTATTGTTTGTACCAAATGACTGCAACTGATCAACATGACGTTTTACAATCTTTCCACCGACATTAACATCATAATGTAAATTACCTATCTTCCTGACAATTTCTCCTTGTACCCATTTTTCTGGTGTATTGTATGACCTTACCTTATGACACTAACCTAAGGAGCGAAATGTCTTACATTGGAAGCTTACTTACTTGATCATAACCTTTCTGTTCTAACTGACTCTGCAAGCTTGGATACATTAGATCTAACTTATTCCTGATCCTCCTCCCCATCAACAAATAAGATGGTGTTACACCCGTAGTATTATTCACGGTTGTTCTATAGGATAATAGGAACTTTGCAATGTGAGATGCTACATTACCAGAATTTGCTTGTCTACACTTCATATTATGTTTGAAAGTTTGAACAAACCTTTCTGCTTCACCATTCGTGGATGGATGATAAGTTGCTGATAATGTATGTTGTATACCATTTACATTCAGAAATTCCTTAAACTCCTGTGAAGTAAACTGTGGGCCATTGTCTGTCACTATTCTTTCTGGCAAACCATGCGTTGCAAAGATTTGCATGAGTGATTTTATAGTTGCTACCGATGAAGTTGTTTGCATTGGTATAACTTCTGGCCACTTACTATATGCATCTACTAATATTAGATATGAGTATCCTAAAAATGGACCTGCAAAATCTACATGTACACGTTGCCACGGGTATCTGGGTAATTCCCATGGGTGCATTCGTGTTAGTTTTGGATTATTTTGTTGTAATGCACAATTCATACACTTCTTAACCAAATTTTCAATGTCCCTATCACACCTGGCCACCAAACATAAGTTCTAGCAATTGACTTTGATCTGACAATACCTTGGTGGTCTGCATGTATTTCTGATAGAACTCTATTCCTTAATGCATTTGGAATCACTACTCTTGATCCTCTCAAAATACATTCTTGTGTTACACTCAATTCATTCCAAATTTCTTTATATGGTTTACAATTAGCATCTTCTGCACAAATATCTCTGCCGGTTATTAGACTCTGCACTACTTTTGAAAGTACTGGGTCTTTCTTTGTACCTTGTGCTATTTCCTTAGCTGTAATAGGTAAATTATAAGCAGAAATCAAAAGAATACTTTCCTCATGTTGCTCTGGTGCTTTGTCTACAGGCAATCTCGACAAAGCGTCTGCATTACCATCTTAGATGTTGGTCTATATTCTATGTTGTAATCATATGCCGCTAATATGATTGCCCAACGTTGTAGTCTTGCAGCTACTAACGTCGGTAAACTTGCCTTTGGACCTAAAAATCATCAATAATGGTTTGTAGTCTGTAACTAATGTGAACCTTTTCTGCCATACAGATACATATGGAACTTTTTTCACTCCATATACTAGTGCTAATGCTTCTTTTTCTATTTGTGAGTAATTTCTCTCTGCTTTGTTCAATACCCTAGAGGCAAAAGCTATTGGTTTTTTCTGTACCATCTGGCATTACATGTGCTAGTACTGCACCTAATCCTATGTTTGAGGCGTCACAAACCAACTTTACTGGCAAATCCATTTGATAATGTACTAAGAATGTGGGTGATGTCACTTCTGCTTTGATTCTTTCAAAAGCATTTTGACATTCCTTTGTCCAATTCCATTTTACATCTTTGTTCAGCAAATTGTATAATGGGTGAGCAATTTTTGCTAAGTTTTGAATGAAACTACCACAGAATGTTACTAAACCTAAAATGATTGCAATTCCTTGACATTTTCTGGTAACTTTGCTGACTGCACTGCATTTACCTTATCTTGAGTCTTATGAATACCTTTACCATTTACAATAAAGCCTAAATACTCAACCGAGTCAACTTCTAAAATACATTTACTCTGGTTGACCTTGATATTGTGTTCCTTTAGTTTCTTTAGAACTGCACGTAACCTTTCTCTATGCTCTTTTTTGTTTTTGCCAGCGACTAATATGTCATCAATGAAAATGAATACTCCTGACATACCTGCAAATATTTTGTCCATTGTTTTGCTGCCATATTGCTGGACTGCTAGCAACACCATAGGGAAGTCTTTTTGGACGATACAGCCCTAAATGTGTTTGTTTACAGTACATAGCTTTTGGGAATTTTCATCCATGGATAGTTGTTGAAATGCTTGTCTAAGATCTATCTTAGAAAATACTGAGCATCCTGACAAAGTTGCGAACATATCTTTAGGATTTGGCAATGGATGTTGTGCTACTTGCAATTGTGGATTAATGTCACCTTGTAATCTCCACATAACCTAACTTGACCGTTGTCCTTAACAATTGGAAACTAAAGGTGTAGACCAATCTGAATAATCTACCTTTTCCCATGAACCTTCACTTTCTAACCTTCTAATTTCAGTTTCCACAGCTGTTTTCAATGCATATGGAACTGGTCTTGGAGCAGAAAATCTAGGAGTAGCATTCTCCTTTAAAACTAAGACTGCTTGTGCATTCTTTACTGTTCCTACTCTGTCTTCAAATACTACTTTGTAATCTGATAGAAGATTAGTTAATGAAATTTCTTCTGCTGGTTCTTGTTTTGTACCTGTAACCCTTAGAATACTAGGCCAATCTAATTTTATGCATCTTAACCAATCTAATCCTAATAACGTCTGTCCTTGACCCTTGACTATTGTCAATGGTAACTTACCTATCTCTTGATCTTTGTACTGAACTTTCACTTGTGATGAACCAACTACTTCTATGTTTGTACCATTATAACTTTTGAGCACTTTGTCTGAAGGTCTTATCACTAGGTTAGGTATCGTTTTGTGCTACTCTTTCAGAAATTATTGTCACATCTGCAGCTGTGTCTATTTGCATGGGTGTGAGTTTCCCATTTATTTCTATTTGAGCCATAAGACGTTCTTGTGCATCTTTGTTCACGGAATTAATGTGAAATGCAAATTGTTCTACTTCTGTGGTCTTATGTACACTTTCTTCATTTGAGCTAGAGCAGTCATTTGAATTTACGGTTCTATTGATTTTTTGTTTTGTGGTCTTTTGCTTAGCAAATTTACACTGACTTGTTGAAATGACCACGCTTGCCTGCAGTTTGTTGCAACCGTCTGACCTGACGCTGGGCACTTATCCCAATCATTGCTATAATGATCTTGTTTACCACATCTAAAGCACGATTTCTTTTGAGGTTTTTGTGTCCCTATGTGACCTTGACTTTTCTGTGAGTATGCATTAGGTTTACCATGTTATACTTTTTTTCATTTTGGGAAATATACCTGGGCTAGGCTTACTCGTTTCATTTGTTTGCCCTTTCTTTGCATGTTGGTAACTCCTTTTATAGGCTACATGATTTACCTGACTACTGTTGTTATTATGAGTCTTACCTACAATGACATTGGACTGGTAATTAGCTGTTTCTATTGCTCTTGCTATTTCCAGAACTTTTTGCAAATTTAACTTCTTTTCTTGCAGCAACTTCTTCCTAAGCTCTTGCGAGTTACTCCTTACTATAATTTGCTCTATTAACCTGTCTTCTAGATCTCCAAATTCACAAGTTGAAGCTAATTTCTTTAACTTTGTTACAAAAGAATCTATTGTCTCACCTGATTCCTGTGATGCTTCTATGAACTGATAACGTTCAAAGTATTTATTTGCTTGAGGAGCAAAATAATTTGTAAGCCCTTCAATTGCGTCCTGCAATGAATCACCTGTTAGATTCAAAGTATTGAATACTTCCTGAACTTCTAAACCTGCAGTATGAAGTAACAAAGCCTTCTGCTGCCTTTCGTTTATTTTCCCTAGTGCTTCTAAATAAATTTGGAAGCTGCCTATCCACTTTTTCCATCTTGTACCCACTGATTTAGGATCATCACCGATGCTAAAGCTGTCTAACTTTTGGACATCTATCGGCATTTTTGCTGTGATACTAAGAAGTTTAGGCTAGGCTAGGAATTTGGAAGTTTTTTTCTTTTTTTTTTTTTCTACCTTGTAGGCTACACTTGCATAGACATACCTGTTGCACTTTTACTCTCTAAACCAACCCTTTTTTTTGTGTGTTAACGCTCCTGACTTGGCACAGCGTTGCTTGGTTTGAGTGTGATGAAGGCATCTAGGTAATTGAGATTCTTCGTTTTCGGGTAGACTTCATCCGTTTGGGGTCGTCGTCTTCCGCTTCTTGGCTAGGAGATTAGGCGTAGGCTATAGGCTCCATTTGGCTGCTACGAGTTCGTCACCTGCGTCGCCAATGTTTTGTCGTCATTATTTTGGGTCTGCTTTAGTTATATGACCATACGACAATTCTTCACTCTTACCTGTAGGTAGAGGGAAAGATGGTGTTTAGTATTGGATGTAATATTTCCATTTCTCGTCGCCAATGTTTTGTCGTCATTATTTTTGGGTCTGCTTTAGTTATATGACCATAAGACGACAATTCTTCACTCTTACCTGTAGGTAGAGGGAAAGATGGTGTTTTAGTATTGGATGTAATATTCCATTTTCTCGTCGCCGAGGTTCCGGGATGAAGGGCGATAATAAAGCAATATCTTCTTGCTGGTGTTTATTGGCTTAAACTACATTGAAGAAGGCGGGTAGTTGAATATACAAAATACAATAAGCGTATATAATAGAATCATAACACACATATGAGCATCGAAGCTCTATACACAATAAGGAATCATATCCTGCATACATGAGGTAGAATTTATAAGATCGAAGCCTCTGTATCGGACTCGATACTAACATAATAATACTTGGTTATACTTATAACATTTACGCATTATGCAACATAGTGCAATAGCTCTGAACTGAACGTGTCTGCGGAGCTAAGATTTCCCGCGCTCGTTACATAACGTCTTGCATACATAACACCCTGGACGCAGCTCCCACTACCAGATGCACCGGATCCCTGCAGCATGCCTCATAATCAATCATCAGTTTTAGATTCAGAGGCTAGTGCCTCCGATGTCCCAGACATCCCTTTTATTTGTGAACCTGGCCCTGACCCAGTGTCAGAGCCAGACGTTTCTTCCGCATCATCTCAGCCTCTTACCATTTTACCGCCTACCTCCTCCACTTTGGAAGAGGTAAGCCCACCAGTTGACCCCGGACTTGTTTCCGAGGGTGATTCAACGGGGGTTTCCTTAACCTCCCTACCTCAAATCACTGCCAGAGAGGACTCTTCACCTGTGCCAGAGCACACTGCCAGCCTTGGTGACTCCACAGATTCGCAACCTGTGGGGCCATCTCGGCCTTACCGTCCAGTGCCACGGAAGAGGTTCTGGAACAAGTTCTGCCGAGACTGTGGCCGCAAGGGTCACATGTCTGCCAATTACGGAGGGTGCGCAAATCACAATATTCCTGCCATCGCAATGGCCGTTACTAATCCTTCTTCACTAGGACCCCCAGCTAAGGGCCCTATAACCGTCGCACCCCTCCAAAGCCATTATCAGCCAAGCCACGTCAGAGCCTACGACGACTCTGGCGCTCAAATCTCCCTGATACGGGAAGATCGAATCCCCCGAGGGGCTAACGTCTATAGACGTCGCTTAATAACCATAGAAGGTATCAACCATATCAAGCTGATCCTTCTGACCGTCCAATTGAGGGTCACCAGACCTCATTTTTCCAGAATTTGTACCCTTGCAGTTGCAAGCTACATTCCAGGAGGTTACAACCTCCTCCTAGGGCAAGACATGAAGTCTCCCTCACCATTCAAGAAGCCTAGGGGTCCTAACCCCACAACAAATCACTCCAAAGCAAGGAGTCATCGAAATTCTACTTCCTCTAGGAAGTACATCCACCAACAGTCTCCCCCATTACCAAGGAGGGAGATTGATCATTCACAGTTCCGTTGCAAAACCTGCAACGTAATAGGGCACTCCACGAATTGGCCTAGGTGCCCTAGCCGACTACCAGCAGCGGACAATGTCCATTTTCCACAAGGCTTAGCCTCCCAAAAGAGACAGGAGCCTCTGTCTCCCATTTCCAAGGGCACGCTGAGAGGTATTGCACCTCCGGTACCCGTCACAGGTCCAGTCGACCTCCACACTCTGCCAGTGCCACTTGGGCAGCACTGAGCAATGCCAAGCTCCGTCCAGCCTGGACGTAGAGCCACCACAGAACTTGACTTCTGCGCCTGGCCCCGAGCTAGTGCCGGCGCCTAACCTAACCAAGGATCCTCCTACAGGAGATCTTCCAACAGGCATGGAGCTTACCGCAGCCCATGGCCCATCCAAAGTCCATGAGTCTTCTTCACCCTCACCACTGACGCCCGAGGATGAACCTCCGGCAGACCTAACCTTCATACCTCCTCTGGAAAACCAGGAACTGCCCGACCAGGAGTCAGCCTGGAGTTTTCCCCCTTACGACGGGCTGTCGCAGCAGCCGGAGTGAGGGGGGCCTCCCCTGCAGTAGTTTCCACCTCTACGACGGTTGCTGCAGATACCGAAGTAGGGTGTTCTCCTGAAATCCCTCAGGCTACCACTGCCTCTGCTCCTGCCGGCGTTTCTGGCCTTTCCCCAGAGTCGGTGCCTCTGTCTACTCCTAGGACTAGTATAGCCAGGTCCTGGAGGAATAAGAAGAAGAAGAAGAAGGGACGTAGCAAATCATTAACACACTAACCAAAGAGCCACATGCTCTCCTTGACACCTGTGCCCGAGGTACAGTGTCGCATTCAATTGCAGAGTGATCCTGGCACCTACCCAGAGAAGGTAGCCAGCCTGATCTTTGCCAGTAGAACTAACCCTCTAACCCCTAGCCATTGTAATACTAACCTTCACTTAAATATAATTACCTCATTACATTTCCATCCTGGTAATGCACTAACCACTCATCATCCTCACGCACCATTACCTCACCTCATATATTTTAACAATTCCGTCGCTGAACTGTAGTTGTGCGTACCACACTCTGGAATGATTGCGTCTTCATTTAACTATAATGAGTAGGTTAGGCTAATGATTTAGTACCAGGGCATTAGGTTAGTAGCAAGTAGAATTTTCAAGTAACCTTATCTAGGGGTAGAGTAGACTGTCGTCACAGACAACCCGTAGTTATTACTTAGGCTAGATTACATTACTACATTAAGTTAGTACACTTAGCATCTCCACCTATAAGTTAGGTAGGCCATTGTAGTCAGCCGTATCGCTGCTCTAAAAACTTCAAGTTAGAGTAATAGAACTGGGTAGTAGAGACGATCAATATATTTAAGCCAAGACCTTCACGTCCGAAAGGGAGTGAATGCCTTCTTAACAGGGGGAGCTGTGACGTTTATAGATCGTTCGTCTACCCAGATATCAATTAAATAATTTGATTTGGAAAACGGCAGCCATTTCTTTAGATTATCAGCTGATTTTTAGTAAACGCGGGAAACCCAAAACCCGCCAGCTAGAGATAGGGAGTTCCCCAGTTGGGGGAAAAGAGTCTTTTGTTAGCTTTAGGGACGTATCTCAAAAGGGAAGGATGTAGGCAGATTGGTACTTCTTAGACCTATATCTTAAGCTCTCTTTCCTGTGACCCCTCTGCTGGCTGTATGCTTGTTTTCCAGGATTTGCCTTGCTCGTGGGGGGTTAAGCTGACTTCCAACCCCCAAGCAAACCACCTGAATTCTGCCTCAGTCGGCTGCGAGACGTGATCTCGGACAGATGACCAACTACCTGCCTTCCTGTTAGGCCTATCCAGGGTGTGAGTGGCGCGCCGATGACTCAGGCCTCAGACAAAAGGGGGCCATGCTTTTCTACAAAGAGCCACTGAACACGACATCCAGGTATCGTCTGTGAAAAAACAGCATATTGCCAGTCCCTTATCACCTATTATCTATGTGATCCTCGTTTTCCCAATTCAATTTCCAGCCCCAAAAGAAAGAAATCCTTTTGTTCCCTCTCACTGCCTCATGGCCGCATGCTTCCCCTTGTGTGATCGTCCCCGACCAATGAAGTCATTGCCTACCTCAGTGAAACATTAAAAGTTCTTTCTCCCCAGTGTTAGAGAATTAATTAATCAAAACAAGAAGTAATTTTTTCCTGTTATCTTGTTTAATCTGGGATTCTTTTCCAGATTCCATGAGTCACGTGCCGTCTCTCTGCCGCGAGTGTGCATTACAAAAGTTGATGAAAACCAGCTTAAAGCACTCCAGTTGGAGCCATCATTTACTTTTTCTCCAGGCCAGCACAGGCCTTTTTGTAAATAAATAGCTGTAAAGTAACGAGCTGAGTTTTCTGGCGACCTTTCCCTCTTAAGAAATTATCAATAATAATCAGTTTTACGGTAAGTTCAATTAATTTCAACTTGTCTTCCTTCAATTATTTCCGTTTACGTATATAGCCTCTCTCAAGGCCAGCTAAATACGTAAAAAAAAAAAAAAAAATATATATATATATATATATATATATATATATATATATATATATTATATATATATGTGTGTGTGTGTGTGTGTGTGTGTGTGTGTGTCTGTGTGAGCTAATATCTTCAGCAATGGAAATTTATATTTCTTAATGCCCTTTCAATCAAAGGAATTCTGCATGATTTTTTCATACTCTAACTCATAGGTGAACTGTTCACCATTTTTCTTCGAATTACTGTCATTGTTTTTGGGTCTACAGTCATGTCAGATAACCAGTTATGTCACTAAATAGCTGAGAGATTATGGTATATGGTCAGTCTGAGCAAGAGGCCAATCTAGATACCACAATACCACCGATATCTAGAAAGAGGGACTTTATCTATAAACATGATAACCTAGATCTTGTGTTACGTAACTTTCGACGTAAATCTGCCTTTCGTTATCATAGTATAGACTAGGGGTCTACCCCGTAGGTGGTAGTGCCGTCGCAGTGCGCCTCACGTGTGCACAGTAGGCAGGACTTAACAGTATTGGCAGCGTCCCTTCGCCTCCTAGCTGCAACCTCTTTCATTCCTTTTTACTGTACCTCCGTTCATATTCACTTTCGTCCATCAAACCTTCTACCCTCTCGAACGATTGGTTCATAGTGCTTCAACTGCGAGGTTGTCTTCCTGTTACACCTTTCAAACCTTCTTAATGTCAATTTCCGTTTCATCACCGAATGACCACCAAAGTCCCAGTGCTTGTTCTTTGGCCTATGGCCTAAATTCTATATTCTGATTTCTAATTCTTTTAGAATGGGGACCACAGGAAAACTATAGGAAGCATCAGTTTCATATATGTAGTGATTTCAAACCAAAGTCAAACAGGCAAGTGACATTCACTACAAGACTTGTTGGCAATAATCAAGGTAAGCAAAAATGTACTACCTGCCTTGAGTTGTCAGCGGACCAGTAGTATGCACTCAACGTACCTTATCCATCGAAGAAGCTGTGAATAAAAACTTGCGAAAAATCACCGGGAAAATGATTATCTTCTTCAGCTTTGGGGCATTTGGAAGAAGTCACACACAACCTACTGGGGGTCCTCACGATACTGATAAGGAGCAGACAGCCTGCATGTGACCGCACTCGATCTCTTTATCTGCCGAGATCTCGAAGACCCATACTGGATATGAACGATAAGGAGAGATACGGAAGATAAAGTTGAGATGTGGAGGAGACGGGAAAATGCAGATACATACGGTATACGAGAAAGATATGGGTAAGCGAGTTAACAAATACGGGGGTTAGTGTCGTCAGCATTACGTAGAAATTATAAGAGGATCGACAAAGGTAGTTGAAATATCAAAGAAAATACAGGAGGGAAGGCTTCGATGGTATGGACCCCTGTTACGAAGAGAGGAACATCATGTTGGAAGATACTATGGAAATGTTAAGGAAAGGTATTAACGAGAACGATGCACAGGACAGAAATTGATTTATAGTAGTTCATCTACTTGGAGGTTTTTCTCCTGTGGCACCTTCCAGTCCTTTTCACTGTCAATTTCTAAATTTTTTGACGGAAGGGACGTAATACATCAAGCAAAGGGTAAAATTGGAGGAATAAAGTTACGAATAAAATACGAGACGTACGAAGGAAGTGACGAGAAAGCAAAAAAGGTGGCCGTCTTCTTGACTTCTCTGCTGTTTCGTCTCGTATTTTCCGTCTACGCCTGGTGTCCTTTCCATTATCCTTAGCACTCTCTGTCTGTGTCCATTTCTTGCGGTTGGGTGTTCCATATTTGTTCTAGTTTTATTTTGTGGTTGATTGGGTTAGACAAACAAGCAGTTGATTGTCTGTGTTTTGCAGGGTTGAATACATATACTACACACTTGCACGTGCACATAATATATATATTATATATATATATATATATATATATATATATAGATATTATTATAATATTATATATATATATATATATATATATATATATATATATGTATATATATGTGTGTGTGAGTGTATGTTAGAGAGAGAGAGAGAGAAAACAGCACAAAAACCATTTCCAGTAAAGTTTAAGGAACGAATGCCAATTAAATGTGCAGTACAAGGCAACAGCAGCATTCGCACCTGTTGAATCAGTTGCTTAATTACCGGCATCACTCATTAATGAAATTTGCATTGATCATTTCATCACAATAAGATATTGTGGCGAAATGACGCGTC
Source organism: Macrobrachium nipponense (assembly GCF_015104395.2). Taxonomy (NCBI): domain Eukaryota; kingdom Metazoa; phylum Arthropoda; class Malacostraca; order Decapoda; family Palaemonidae; genus Macrobrachium; species Macrobrachium nipponense. The sequence continues at coordinate 30,440,682 of NC_061090.1, read as the reverse complement.
TGTTTCCCCGGCGCTGATTACGGGTGTCAAATCTCCTTTTCAGTTTACTGTATAAGAAAAGCCTTGTGGCGCCTTTGTCTGTCTGTCCGTTGAGGCTAGAGGGCTACAAATTAGAATTTTGGTCATCCACCCTCCAATCATCGGACATACGAAATTGCAGCCCTGTAGCCTTAGTAGTTTAGATTTGAGCTAAGGTTAAAGTTAGCCATAATCGTGCGTCTGGCACGATTATGGCCACCATGGCCGGCTGAGAGTTTCATCCGCTGTGGCTCGTACAGCGTTATACCGAGATCGTCGAAAGTTAGATATATTTTTCTGTGGTCACGAGTACACGTTGTACAGAACACTCGGGTGGCGTGATCAGTATGGTCTTAACCTGCCACGTCGGTGGCCGCGAGTTCGATTCTCGGGCGTTCCACTGAGGTGTGAGAGATGTGTATTTCTGGTGACAGAAGTTCACTCTCGATGTGGTTTCGGAAGTCATGTAAAGCCGTTGGTCCCGTTGCTGAATAACCACCGGTTCCATGCAACGTCAGAACGCCACACAAACCAAAACAAAAAGACTCTGCTGCGCTGGAGGAACTTCTGCGCATGTTGTACTTTTGTTTTCAGTTCTTCCTCAAACAGTTTCAGTCACTGTTCACTCTCCGTCCATGACCCACTTGGAATGTTTGTTTCCAAGCAGATTTCGGCTTCGAAATGACGCTGTGAAATTGTATGGCTTCCAATGTTATTTTCCCCAGCTATTTATGATGTACGGATTCTGAGGTTATTTTCCCCCCACTGTTTATGATGTACGGATCCTGATGTTATTTCCCGCCCCCCACTGTTTATGATGTACGGATTCTGAGGTTATTCCCCCCCACCCCCCCCCCACTGTTATGATGTACGGATTCTGAGGTTACCCCCTTCCCCCTCCCCCCAACTGGTTTATGATGTAACGGATTCTGAGGTTATTTTCCCCCCACTGTTTATGATGTACGGATCCTGAGGTTATTTCCCCCCCCCCCACTGTTTATGATGTACGGATCCTGAGGTTATTTCCCCACTCCCCCACTGTTTATGATGTACGGATTCTGAGGTTATTTCCCCCCACCCCCACTGTTTATGATGTACGGATCCGGAGGTTATTTCCCCTCCCCCCACTGTTTATGATGTGCGGATTCTGAGGTTATTTTCCCCCCCCCCCCCCCCCCCCCCCCCCCCCCCCCCCCCCCCCCCCCCCCCCCCCCCCCACCTCCCCCCCCCCCCCCCCCCCCCCCCCCCCCCCCCCCCCCCCCCCCCCCCCCCCCCATGTACGGATTCTGAGGTTATTTTCCCCCTGCTGTGTATGACGTTATTCATTAGGGGGCGTGTTAGCTATCTCCCGCCTGCGTAATTAGAATGACCCGTTCCATGATTAATCTAATGAGTCGAACGAACATTCCCTATGTTGGATTTGCGGGAATCCGGTTTTTAATGAACCCAGCTGTCGTTCTGCGGCTTTGTTGGGGAAAGTGATGGCTGTCTGGCCCGAAAAATGTCCCTTTTTGTATTTAAATTTTTTTTTAATTGTTATTTCTTTGTGGTTTTAGCTTTATATTTGATCAGTTGGGGCTTCATTGAAAGATAATGCTCATTATTTGCCTCTTTTTTTTATTTTCTTTTATTTTATTTTATTTTTTTCATTATTTCTTTGTGGTTTTAGCTTTATATTTGATCAGGTGGGGGTTCATCGAAAGATAATGGTCATTATTGTGTCTTTTTTTATTTTTTTTTTTTTATTTTTTTTACTTTATTATTTCTTCATCATTATTTCTTTGCAGTTTTAACTTTATATTTTATCAGTTAGAGCTTCGTCGAGGCTTCATCGAAAGATAATGCTCATTATTTGCGTTTTTTATTTATTTATTTTTTTATTATGATTCCTTCATTATTATTTCTTTGTGGTTTTAGCTTTATATTTTTATCAGTTGGTGTTTCATCAAGGCTTCATCGAAAGATAATGATCATTATTTGCGTCTTTTTAAATTTTTTTATTTAATTATTTCTTCAATATTTCACTGTTGTTTTAGCTTTATATTTTATAAGATCGAGCTTCATCGAGGCTTCATCGAAAGATAATGCTCATTATTTGCGTCTTTTGTTTTTTTTTTTTTAGATTTAATTATTATTTCTTCATTATTATTTCTCTTTTGGTTTTAGCTTTATATTTTATCAGCTGGGTCTTCGTCGAGGCTTCATCGACAGATAATGCTCATTATATGCGTGCAATGTTTGTAAGGAAAATAAGAAAAAAAAGCTACGATTGTCTAATCATTTCATTAGAATCTTTAACGGCTTATACCAGGCGTTCCCGAAGAGGGTAGTGCCGTGTAGGCATTACTTAGGTTCTATGGAACGTCCCTTCGGCCCCTGTCTCCAATTCCTTTCATTAATCTTGCTGTACCTCCGTTCATATTCTCTTTCTTCCATCTTAATTTCCACCCTCTGCTAACACTTGATTCATAGTGCAACTGCTTTGAGGTTTTCCTTCTTTTGAACCGTTGTGACCTTTTTACTGTCAATATCCATTCCAGTGCTGAATGACCTCATAGGTCCCAGCGCTTGGCCTTTGGCCTAAATTCTGTTTTATTCTATTGGATAGGCAGAATGCAGTGTGGCTGAAATGCTAAGGTACGTTACTGAGAACATTTGTTGCCATTTACAGTGGGCCGTGCATGTTGCAAGTTATGCACCAGTTACCCCCTTACACTATGACCCCCCCCCCCCCCCCCCCCCCCCCCCCCCCCCCCCCCCCCCCCGCCCCCCCCCCCCCCCCCCCCCCCCCCCCCCCCCCCCCCCCCCCTCTGTCTCTCTTTCGTACAGAGAGCGTGAGTCTTGCCAACGGTGGGTCCAGAATTGTTTGGTCTTGTAGGAGGGCGTTAGCCACGTCGCTGGGTGAGAGGGTATTTGCGTTTTGGGGTCCTGGAGGTGGGGGGGTGGTGGTTATACCGTTAGATTGTGTATTTTTTAGCAGAATTGCTTGATTTCTATCAGACATCTGCCGTAGGGGGTTAGTGCCGTCAGTGGACCTCATGCGGTGCACTGTAGGCATTACTTAAGGTTCTGTGCAGCGTGCCTTCGGCCCCTAGCTGCAACCCCTTTCGTTCCTTTTACTGTACCTCCTTTCATATTCTCTTTCTTCCATCTTGCTTTCCACCCTCTCCTTACAATTGATTCATAGTGCGACTGCGAGGATTTCCTCCTGTTACCCCTTTTACTGTTAATTTCCGTTTCAGCGCTGAATGACCTTATAGGTCCCAGTGCTTGGCCTTTGGCCTCAATTCTGCATTCAATTCCATTTAATCAGATATCAGCCCGTATTATCCCTGGTTAGTTTTTGGTCATGGCTTCTGCAACGGCGCGAAAACCTCAACATGGGATTTCGAGGGGTATTTTGTGACTTTTTCTTTACCATTTGACACGATCATCGTTTGGGACATTCTCAGGCGCTCTGATGAAATGCTCCATTGTTTTGGGACATTATTAGTTCTTCGCTGGACGAGTGGTTAAGGAGCTCGCCTACCGATTCGGTAGTACCGAGTTCGATTCCCCGCTCTGTCAACGTGGAATTAGAGGAATTTATTTCTGGTGATTAGAAATTAATTTCTCGATACAATGTGGTTCGGATCCCACAATTATTGCTGTATGTCCCGTTCCTACGTAAGAATATCAAATCCTTCGGGCTCAGCCCTAGGAGAGCTGTTAAGCAGCTCAGTGGTCTGGTTAAACTAGGATATACCCCCTCCCCTGGGGCATTATTTATATAATTTCCATTAAACTCATTACTTATATCATTTCCATTAAACAAATTATTTATATTTCCATTCAGTCATTGTCATCATATCGCTGAATGACTCTGTGGGTCCCAGTGATTGGCTTTATGCCTAACTCACGTATTCCATATTCCATTGTTTTTGGAAAAGCTCCTGGTCAGTCAGTCTTCTAAATGTCATGGTAGGATAGGCGCTTTCATCTCCGCCCCCCCCCCCCCCCCCCCCCCCCCCCCCCCCCCCCCCCCCGCCCCCCCCCCCCCCCCCCCCCCCCCCTCCTAATTCGGCCTAATTCGGTATTTAATGCTGGACGCTTGAATACAATCGACTGTACGACTATATAGTTTTTTTCATTTTTGTAAACTTCATTAACAGGTGCTTCAGTAAGAGAATTTCCCGTGAGGAAAAATAATAATAATACTTCAGCGCATCTTATTTACGCACAAAAAAAGTAACGGGGGAAATTTAACCAAATTCTTCAAAAATTCATCTGAGAGAAATGAAAAAAAGTATATGCGGCGATCGCTAGTATGAATTGGTGTTTTTTTTCCCCTCCCATTCGGTATATTTATGGTGCGAGGCGTATGATCGTAAAAATGAAAAATAAAAAAATCGTCCACCAAAAATACTAAAGGAAATTCGTGGAGCTTTATGGTCGTAGGTTGTGGAGCGAAAACGACCCAGTAATTCTACACGCAAACGTGGTCATGGTTTGCATGAATCCATTTATTCTGCTTCACAATTCATCTGTTTTTTTTTTTTTTAATTAATATGCGCGTAGAGATAAGAGAGAGAAGGATGTGATACATACATACATACATACATGTGTGTGTATATATATATATATATATATATATATATATATATATATATATATATATATATATATACACACGTGTATATATGCACAGTAGAGGCTGATGATTTACTCTTGACCCTAGCGGTGGAATTATGTACCAGGTCGCTAGTTGACTGCGGTAGAATTACAGCTGGGGCTAGATTGTGGGCAACCACATCAATAAATATTTGCTGAAAATTAACTAGATGAAAAAAAAGATTTTTTTTTACATTGTTGTATCAATATTCAGTGACTCGGTGAAAGATATGGCGAGAAGTAAAAAAAAAAAATGGAGACAATACAACAACCATTCCGGAATAAACTAAACAAAAAGGAAGTGAAAATAAAGGTTAGAAATTGGCGCGCTTGGCGTCACTCACTCGGCCTAACTAATAACACCTCGGGCTAGAACCCGGATTTATGACCCCGCTTGAGAATATGGCGGCTCGGACCGAGCGAGAGGGTCCTTCATATAATAGCGGAAACTATGTGTGTATTGACACTCGGAGCGAATCTCCGGATTTGAGTAGTACAGCGCGCCACGACAGCAAACGACCAGATGGGATTTATAGATGTGATTTGGCACACATTGGCAGTTTACCCCTTGATCCATACTGGTGGGGGACCACTTTACGTAAGGGGGGTAGTATGTGAGAGGGACCCATTACAGTGAGTTACGTGGAGTGATGGAGGCCGGAGTGGGAGGGTTTGTTTGTTGGGGGAGGGGGGGGGGAATTACTCGTAGGCGATTCTTAGTGCTTGCGGAAGTCTGGATATGATTCATTATGCCTTCCGGATGATTCAGGTTCAGACGTTACAAGGGAGAAATTTGAGGGAAGTTCTAGATTAAATTTTATCCACATCCTGGAATCTTTTCCACAGTTTGGATTCCAACCTTACCACATCCTGGAGATCTTTAATTAACCCAGACGCTACTCACTTGTTCTTTTACTTTAAGACTTTGACAATTATAATTTATTTATAATGTACACACACACACACACACACACACACACACACACACACACACACACACACACACATATATATATATATGTATATATATATATATATATATATATATATATATATATATATATATATATATATGGTTCCATAGATGTTACAGTGGGCAGACTATTTATCAACATGAAGTTATAAAATCCTAGGCTATATCGTTTTCTTAGCAATGATTTCTTTGGAAATAATCACGAGAAATTTTCGAAAATGTGTTACTGGCAACTTTGTTCACCGTGTTTATGTACCACCACTTTATCTCAAAACTTCGTGTTATGATCTCTTCCAGGCCAACTGAAGCCTTTAATGATACTGTCGTCTGTCATTAAAACTAGAAGTTTTCTTTGAGTGAAAGTGGAAGTAAAGAAAACGATATCTTAAATTAGTAGGGTAACTAAGGTAAAATGAGCTATTAGAGGGGAGCTCAGATCGTGAATATTTGTGATAATTTGTCGCTCACGAGGATTAAATATTAAATTAACTTTATCTAGGTAATAGATATACATTGGGTATATTCCTTGTTTTAAAAAGTCCTTTAAATGAAAAAGTCAGCCGTTAATCTATAGCCATCACGGTTTCGAATTTGTTAAAAAAAAATTGGCAATAGGCTAATTGTTTTTTTGCTTTTGAAGTTCCTACACAGCAAAACAAGTAAAGGTCTTACCCTAACTTGGGATGACAACACGACAAAAACTGAAGTTGAATTTTGAGGGATTTTAAGTATAACAGTTGAAGTTAAATTTACCGTTAATAAAAATATTGTGGCAAGCAACTTTTGTTTTGTTTTCATACGTTAATGACACACACACACACACCACACCACACACACACACACACACACACACACACACACACACACACACACACACACACACACACACACACAAATATATATATATATATATATCTATATATATATAGAGCAAGCGAATACCACAGGAAAATGATAGGCAGCAATCTAAGCACTTTCGTCTTTACTAAGACATTGTCAATGAACGAATGAAATACATTTGGAAAGGAAGTTATCAGGTAAACAAGAAGATCAAGAATACCAGATGGTTAATTGTCAAAAGGGTAAAAATCAAAGAGATAATCCAGGATTATCGGATATCACACGGTCACAAACTTAACATAGATTTAACCCTAACATAAACTACAACGTATCCCATAACGTCCAAAACATGTAAAAACTGATATTAATTTTGTTGCTTATATTTATCTACAACTTTAATCTTGGATTATCTATTTGATTTTTACCCTTTTGACAATTAACCATCTGGCATTCTTGATCTTTTTGTTTACCTGATAACTTTCTTCTCAACTGTATTTCATTGTTCCTTGACAATGTCTTAGTAAAGACTAAAGCGCTTGGATTCCTGCCTAACATTTTCCTGTGGTATTCGATTATTTAATGAAGTCACGTACAACTATTGTAATTTTTTAAGCATATACATCCTACATACATACATACATACATCATACATACATACTACATACACACACACACAGATATATATATATATATATATATTATATAATATATATATATATATTATATATATATATTAATGTAGATTACATGATCTTAGGGGTTGAATTCTTTGGTTTTAGGTTAGGAGGGAATTTTAAGCGTTGGTTGGAGTTGAATCATGACATGCGAGAATTTGTAAAAAAAATAATTGTTTGAATAATGAAGTTAAAGATCTACAATAAACCAAAATAAAGAGAGAGGATGGTAAACAAACAGGCTATGCCAAGACTGACTTTAAAAAAAAAAAGGAGTCTTTTTCTCCGAAGGGAAATTCTAGTTACATCTGTTGCAAAAATTAACGAGAGAAAGGGAACGATGAAATTTACAATGACATTTTTTTTTTTTTTTTCTTTTGAGTTTGGAGGGTCAGATTGGACTGCCATCTTTTTCGACCTAGCCTTTATTTCTTTCCTTTTTTTTGTAAAGAGAGAGAGAGAGAGAGAGAGAGAGAGAGAGAGAGAGAGAGAGAGAGAGAGAGAGAGAGAGAGAGAGAGAGAGAGAGTAAACGTTAAGTGTAGGGATAGAGTTTTCAGCATACGGCCCTCGATTTTGCCTACCCCCTTAGAGGGGTAGTGCCGTTAGTGCACCTCATGCGGTGCTCTGTAGGCATTACTTAAGGTCCTTTGCAGCGTGCCTACGGCCCCTAGCTGCAACCACTTTCGTTCCTTTTACTGTACCTCCTTTCATATTCTCTTTCTTCGTCTTACTTTCCACCCTCTCCTAACACATGACTCATAGTGCCAGTGCTTTGAGGTTTTCCTCCTGTTACACCTTTCAAACCTTTTACCGTCAATTTCCATGTCGGCGCTGAATGACCTCATAGGTCCCAGTGCTTGGCCTTTGACCTAAATTCTATATTCAAATAAATTCATTCCTTCTACTGCTAAAATTTGGAATTCCCTTCTTGCTTCCGTTTTTCCAGACTTTTATGACCTTAATACAGTAAGTCGATACAGTAAAGTAAACCAGTGAGTTACATAAGTAAGTTACCAGTATTTTTGTACACGACTTTTTTATTTTTATGATTTGTTTCTTGTACCTCGTGTACATTGTCTTTCAATAGGAAACGAAAATATTCCATAAGAATACCTGTGATATATTTTTTTAAAATAAATTTTACCGATTTTTTTACATTTTAAACCTCATTATGTAAAATATATAAATAATTCTGAGCCACCGCCATTCACAACAAACTTGGCGGAAAGAAGAAATGTAATCTTGTTTTTCTCGAGGTCTCTGTTTTTTTTCTCTGGTTTTTTCTCCCCCCACCCCCCCCCCCCCCCCCCCCTCCCCCCCCCCCCCCTTTTTTTTTTTTTTTGCATTTTTCTTTTCGCTGCTGTTTACGTCCACGCAAAGGGACTTCACCCGAGAAAATGTAATATGTCAGGGTGGTTTGTGGAGCTGAATTATGCTCTTCCTTTTGTGGGGTTTCTGTTTGCATAAACACTCTGCAGCGTATACAGCCGGGAAATGGAATATCACAGCCGGATACACAGCAATTTCGCCTCGTGCATATTTCGTTACTTTTTTAGTTTTAAGTTTTAGTTTTAGTTTTTTTTTGCGCTACTAACGATGGTACGCGCCTCAGTGGCGTGGTTGGTATGGTGTTTGCGCCCCACCTCGGTGGTCGCGTGTTCGATTCTCGGCCATTCCATTGAGGAGTGAGAGATGTGTATTTCTGGTGATAGAAGTTCACTCTCGACGTGGTTCGGAAGTCACGTAAAGTCGTTGGTCCCGTTGCTGAATAACCACTGGTTTCATGCAACGTAAAAGCACCATACAAAGAAACAAACAAACTAACGTTGGTTTTCAAAACAGAAACTTATTTCAGTTTTCGTTTGAAGATTGAAAAAAAAAACCCACAAAATTACTGGTGGGCCTTGACCCAGTGAAAAAGAAACCCACAAAATTACTGCTGGGCTTTGACCCAGGCTGACAACCTATACATCTCTTGAAAAAGGGCCACAGATAGGGCCTGAAAGTACTCGGAGTGTTGAGTAAAATAAAATGTAAATATTTATAAGTAAACACGATATACACAGTAATTTTGTGGGTTTCTTTTCAACGATGATTTTGTTGATGTCAGCTAAGTGGAACATGCCAATGACAGCGATGTCGTTGAAGTTTGCAAGGCGGAACACGTTGCTGATAATGATTTTGTTGATGTCAGCAACAGCAAAGTGGAACATGCCAATGACAGCAATATCGTTGATGTTTGAGAGGCGGAACACAACGCTGATAATAGTTTTGTTGATGTCAGCAAAGTGGAACATGTCACTGACAGGGGATTTGTCGATGACAGAAATGCGGTACATGTCATTTACAGCGGTTTTGTTTCTGTTCTGTCAGCTAACACGAAATAGCCAATGACAGTGATGTCGTTGATGTCAGGAAGGTGGAACACGTTGCTGACAATGGTTTTGTTGGTGTCAGAAAGGCACTGCAGGTCATTGACAGCTGTTTCAAATCAGAATAATAATAATGATATAATAAAGCAATGATTTAATACCATAACACTGTGTTCCTTGCATTTTAATACATTTTCATCCTTTTACGAATTCATTTTTTCTTTGTAAATAAGCAAGATGCCTTCTTTCTGTATTTTGTTGATATCAGAAATGCGCTGCAGGTCATTGACACTGTTTGAAGTCAGAATAATAATAATAATAATAATAATAATAATAATAATAATAATAATAATAATAATAATAATAATAATAATAATAATAATAATAATAATTCAATGCTTTATTACCATAACACCATGTTCCACCATTTTAATACATCTTTATCCATTTACGAATTCATTAATTCTTTGTAAATAAGCGAGATGCCTTCTTTCTGTATTTCCCTTTACCTCTTACTTCTTCCTAATGAACACCACATTCTTTGAAGGCTTCTTGAATTTCAAGTCAGTGGCCCCTTTGTTCCGTATGAATAGAGTTCATCTTCTGAATAATATAATATAAATAATATCCTAAAGCCACAAAAAACGCGGAAAAGAAGTTCTCTCGTCATGTGATATTATATACCACGAAGTTGCCTGCTCCCATTAGGGTTTATCCTGAATTCCTGGAGTCCTCTGGAATCCTGGAGTCCTCTGGAATCCTGGAGTCCTCAAGGGATCGAAGCTGATCCTTTCTGCTCGAGGTCGTGTCACGGTCGATTGGCCTCTCGGAGCCGTCTTGCGGCGCCAAATAAATCTTGGCTTGCCGATAATGCAAATCTTCGTGCGCTCGGCCGTCAATTTCCAATTTCGACTGCGTTTCAAGGGCTTGGAATTATGGCCCCGGATACCCTGGGTGGTAAAGGAATAGCAGAGAGAGAGAGAGAGAGAGAGATATTTTGAAATTATGCTTCGGATACCGTAGGTGTTAAATGAGAGAGAGAGAGAGAGAGAGAGAGAGAGAGAGAGAGAGAGAGAGAGAGAGAGAGAGAGAGAGAGAGAATAGTATCAGGACCACATGCAGGCGAGAAGGGTGCACCCATTTTTGGAAACATTTTGCAAAAATGGTCGTCATGGCAGGCAAAACGTGATCAGGTTTTGAGAGAGAGAGAGAGAGAGAGAGAGAGAGAGAGAGAGAGAGAGAGAGAGAGAGAGAGGAATGAAACTTTTAGGTTGAACATTTCTCCTTGGCAGAGGTTTGCTTTCTCTGAATGCTTCCATTATTATTATTATTATTATTATTATTATTATTATTATTATTATTATTATTATTATTATTATTATTATTATTATTATTATTATTATTATTATTATTATAAGGAGTCTTAGTGTAATAATATTTAGAATTTGCAACCATGCATGAAGAACAAGACCAAAAGACCGCACCAGAGAGAAGTAGAACATTATTATGATGTTGTTCACATTATATCCTAAAAAAAAAAAGAAATGGCAGAAAAGACTGACACGGTGTAGGTAGGTTTTCTGTTCTCATGGGAATAAATGCCCTCATAAAACTAAAGGAAGTAAGAACGCAACAGCTCTTGGGAAATGATGTTGAAAGGTGTGCTTTTCCAGACCCGAAGGCTGACGTCAGGAGACGTAGCTTTTTTCTCTTCTTCTGTAATACTTTCGTAGAAGAGTAATACAGTCTTCAGGCTGTAATCTTACATACAGGTGTTATTCTTATTTTTCCATGTACTGCACAAAACAAAATACGTCGTATTTGCGCATTTGTTGAATCATGTTGAAAGTCAGGCAGCTCATGAAAGCTGTCAGCACGCAAATAAACAGCGAGTTTGTTTACATTTCCATTCCCATAAATATAACTCCTCCCGTGACGTCACGGCGTCCTCAAAGGCCACTAACTTTCAAAACAAAATTAAGATAATTTGTTGTTAAACAAAAGTGGTGCCTCTTCATCTTATTAACCTAACTGGCAACTCAGAAACTGCTCCACCAATGGCGTCAGAGCTTTCGTTTGGGTCATCAAAAAACAACCAATGACTGTCCCCTTTCCCTTGCGAGCAGCAAGTCGTCGCCAGAGTTATGACAGTTGTGAAACTTTTCCGCAAATTATTTTTTGGGTCCCAATCAGCATAATTACGAAAGTTAATACATTGGGTTCCTAATGAATCGGGAATTCGTTGTATAAGGCGCTGAATCTTCCATCTGAAGTTCGTGTTTTGTAGTTGAAGGTAATCTCGTTTTAATTTGCCACTTTCAGTATTGAGAATTATATATATATATATATATATATATATATATATATATATATATATATATATATATATATATATATATATAATTGTGCCTCGAAGATGTATTAAATACACCAACGTACTTGGCCCTGTCTTTCATTGTAACTAGTGGCTTCAGCTAATAAACAAAATCACATGCTTACTTTGTTATATCTTAGTGTGTGTGCATATATATATATATATATATATATATATATATATATATATATATATATATATATATAAACACTGCGAACATTAGCATCTGAAGAGAGAGAGAGAGAGAGAGAGAGAGAGAGAGAGAGGCTCTCCTAACAGTTCAAAGTTAAAGTGCAAGGTTTTCCTCCTGTTACACCTTTCAAACCCACCTACTCTCAATTTCCTTTCCAGCGCCGAGTGACCTCGTAGGTCCCAGTACTTGGCATTTGGCCTAAACCCCATAATGTATTCCATTCCACTAATTCCGCTTCAGGTGGTGCAATGTGACTTTATGCTGTAGTGGTTTATTTGATTAATATGCGCAATTTAATAAAAAAAAAAAGTTGTAAGCTTATTTATATGAAAGCAAAATTAATTTATCATGACAAGTTGTAGAAGCGCCCAATAGGTGGCTCTGGGTGTCGCGCTCGGTGTAGTTGTTGGTGTGGCCAACAGATGGCGCGCAGAGTCACTCGCCGCCTCGCGAAATTCAAAGGATAAAAAGAAATATAAATAACCTCGTGCAGGCTGGTGTAGTAGTAAAGTAGGTTGCATAAGAAGTTGATAGATGGCGCAGAGTGCTGTGTTGATGATCGTTTACTTCAGCGTTATTAAAGAAAGAAATAATAAAAATAAAGAGAGTACCATCATTCCGGAAACTCTAATGGGATTTTCCCTCTGCCTGTTAATAGTTGGCGAAGATAAATGGATCTTTGCTAATGACATTCTCTTGTTTCCCGTCTCCTCGCCTATCCCTGAGTGGAACAGATTTTCCCAGAGGATAAGAACCAGTTGTCTTTTTGCTTGAGGAACGGGGGAATCCAGGTATATCCTGGAGGATAGGTATTTATTTTGAAGACTTTAGCGTACAGGGTGTCCATAAAGTCCCAGTACCATTACAAGTATTTATTGCTCAGGATGGTACTGGGACTTTATGGACACCCTATATATTTACATCTCGGGGTTCCAATAAGTATCGATAGATCTGCAGTCAACTAATCACGAGAGAATGTTGACACGTTCTCAAGGCTCTCATTCTTACAGCTTATTCTTCTCTCAGCCATTTCAGTGCCTCTGATTATTGTAATGGGCCTCTTTCTAATTGTACGCTCAACATAGGAATCTATGTTCGTCATTAACCGTACTAGGATTATTGGAACACTTAAAGGTTGGCAAGACATCTAATTGTAATTTTTAGATGCCTTGCTAACTATTAAGGGTTCCAGTAATCTCTCTCTCTCTCTCTCTCTCTCTCAGTCGTTGCTAGTCCACTGTAAGACAAAGACCTCAGACATGTCCTTCCATTCCCTTCTGTTAATGGTCTTTCTATGCCAGTCTAAATATATATATATACCATATATATATAATATATATAATATATATAGATATATATATATATATATACTTATAATATATATATAATGTATATATATATATATATATATATATAATATATTATATAATATTATTATAATATATATCATATAATATATATATATATTTATATTAATATATGTATTATATTATATATATATATATATATATATATATATATATATATATATATATATATTATATATAATATATATATATATATATATATATATATATATATAATTTCTGCATGACAGTCAATGTCATAAGTCGTACATTTTTATTTCCTTTCCACAGAACCTCCTCCCCAGATTGCCTTTTGGCAATATATTGCCCAAACCCCAATTGCGATATGAAGACACCTCCTTGCACCTGTCGAGCTTAATTGCATTCTTGACGAATTGCTGATCTGATTAATGAGTCCATATAATACAGATATTATTATTCAGGCAGGATTTAATCAAGCTGACGGTTATTGAATCTTATGCGGGAAAAGAAGAAGATTCATGTGAATCCTCTATATATGAGTTACGCCTCGAATGGCTGCTCGTGTCTTGATGTCAGTATGTGCAGTATTATTCATGTTTTTCATACTGGAACACAATACTATTATTGTACTGCATTTTGTTGAGTATTTTTATTTAATATGAATGATCTAGGAAACCTAAATGCATCTTGCAAATTAGGATATTAGTGCAGTAAAGTACGGTTTGTCTTTCCTTTTAATACATTTTAATTTATGATTACGGTTGTTCGTATGTCTGGAAGTTCGTAACTTGAATGTTCGTAACGTGAAAGTTTGAAACTTGAATGTTCATAACTTTGAAAGTCTGTAACTTCAAATTTTGTAACTAAATGTAATAAAACTTGAAAGTTCGTACCTTGAAAGTTTCGTAACTTGAAAGTTTCGTAACTTGAACGTTCGTAACTTGAAAGTCTGTAAGTAGAGGAACATCTGTATAGTGAATATAATATAGTAGACAATAATGAAAGAAGATACTTTCTTTAAAAAACGTTTCAATTAGGGGGGAGCCGCAAGCAAGTCATTTCGACCTTCTCATTTCCAGGTAAAAATGGCTTCTAATAGCCTTGAATTTTTATTAAATAGTTTGTTTGATAAGATGGAGGATGCTGGATTCATGCTGACGTCATCAGTTTCATTGTTACGTGGAGAGAGAGAGAGAGAGAGAGAGAGAGAGAGAGAGAGAGAGAGAGAGATTTGTTTTTAATATTGTTACGCACTAAAAGAGAGAGAGAAAGAGAATTTGTTTTTAATGTTTTATTGATACGTCCTTGGGGTAATAGGAGAGAGAGAGAGAGATGAGCGAGAAGTTTAGAGAGAGAGAGAGAGAGTGAGAGAGTAGAGCCTATTTTAAGACAGCAGACAAACGGTTTGTTTTTAATGTTTTATTATTACGTATGAGAGGAGAGAGAGAGAGAGAGAGAGAGATAGAGAGAGATTTTTAAGACAGACAGACAAACAGGTTTGTTTTTAATGTTTTATTATTACGTACTGAAGAGAGAGGAGAGAGAGAGAGAGAGAGAGAGAGAGAGAGAGAGAGAGAGAGAGAGAGAGAGAGAGGTTTTTAATGATTTTAGACAGACAGACATTTAGTGATCTGTTTTCCTTTTTCCCATAGAGACTTCCGGACAATATTACCAAGCGGTTATTAATGTCCATGAATTATGAATAATACTGAAACGCTTTCGCAAGTAGAATGAATAATGGAAATAGACTAAATAATAAAGATAAAGAAGAGGCAATATGTAAAGTTAATATTGATGGACAGATTACGTCAGGGCGAAATTTTCTCATATTTTTGGAAGGAAAGTGGACGAGAGCTGCGCTTCCATTATCCTGAATGAATATATAATGGAGGAAATAATGGGCTGAAGACACGTTCCCCCCTCCCTCCCTCCTTCTTCCTTTCTCCCTCCCTCCCCTCTCTCTCTCCCCTCACTCTCTCCCAACTCCCCTGGGGAGGGGGGGCGGCGGAGCCCTGCTTTCCCTTTCTTTAAAACTCTTGATAGAAAGTTGAGAAAAAATTCGTAGACTTTAATAACAAATTCTTTAAGACTACGATTTTTTTTTTTCAACTTTCCATGTATTTTTTTTTTTTTGGAAAGGAGGCCTGTGGGAAGGGCA
>NC_061090.1:30387601-30420101 GCF_015104395.2 Macrobrachium nipponense | reverse complement strand
TTGGTTCATAACGTTTACTATTTGCTATTGACGCTAAAAAGATGGAGTGCTGAAAATATCGGGCAATATTCGGCGTGGGGCCAAAAAAAAAGAAAAAAAAAAATCAATTTCCATATATTTGAACGAAGCCAAATCACTGAAATGGATATTACATGAATTTCGGTGTACACGAAAACTGTAATAAATGACCAGAAATGGAATTTAATTTCGCATTTTTTTGTGCGAGTTCTAATATTAGAAACTGTTGTCCATATTCTCGTTCCAAGTACTAGAGGGACGGCGAGTTGAATGTTCCTTTCTTGCCCAGACC
Organism: Macrobrachium nipponense; assembly: GCF_015104395.2. NCBI lineage: Eukaryota > Metazoa > Arthropoda > Malacostraca > Decapoda > Palaemonidae > Macrobrachium > Macrobrachium nipponense. The sequence goes on along the minus strand of NC_061090.1, from coordinate 30,419,791 downwards.
CGGGGAAAGAATTTTTTTCTTGTTAGGTTGTCCAGCGTTCAGAAGTCCACATCAGGCCTCTTATACTTCATCAGCCTTTCAACACCTTACCGCTCATGCTATAGTATAGGCAGGGAGACCCGTGAAATACCTCTAAAGCAGTGTTTCTTAGCCGGGGGGGGCGCCCCCCTGGGGGGCATCAGCATCAGCAATTTCCAGGGGTGGCGCGAGCCCTAGGGAAATTGAAAAAAAAATCGCATTATATTCGTTATTCTTTTAACAAGTGTGAGGAATTAATATTCAGAAGTTAATGAAAAAATGCAAAAGTATCGCTTTATAAGTTTACTTTCCTGGAGTCTACTACTACTCTGGTTAGGCTCGTTGGGCTGACCAGGTTTTCTAATTATTGACCTCCCTTCCAATCCCTCGAAACTCCTACTCTCTCTCATTTTATATATATATATATTATATATATATATTATATATATATATATATATATTATATATTATATATATATGTGTGTGTGTGTGTGTGTGTGTGTGATTCCTTTAAATCTGGGAGGGTATTTTACTCATAGATACAAGGGGGCGTGAAAGGACCAACTCTTAGAGGGGGCGTGGTCATAAAAAAAGGTTAAGAACACTGCTCTAAGAATTACATATGCAGTCCAACCAGCAATTCTCCGGTATCCCCTTCTCATTATTTTATATTCCTTTAAATCTGAGAGGGAATTTTACGCACAGATGCAAAGGGGGGGGGTGGGGGGGGGGGGCGGGCGTGGGGAGGGGAGGGGTGTGAAAGAAAGGACCACCTCTTAGAGGGGACGTGGTCATAAAAAAAAGGTTAAGAACCACTGCTCTGAAGATTACATGTACAGTCCAACCGTCAATCCTTCAGTATCCATCCCCTTCAAAAGCGCCTTCCTTCTACTATCGCCTCAGTGGCGTGGTCGGTATGGCGTTGGCGTGCCACCTCGGTGGTCGCGAGTTCGATTCGCGGGCATTCCATTGATGTGTGAGAGGTGTGTATTTCTGGTGATAGAAGTTCACTCTCGACGTGGTTCGGAAGTCGCGTAAAGCCGTTGGTCCCGTTGTAGAATGACCACTGGTTCCATGCAACGTAAAAACACCATGCAAAGAAACAAACAAACAAACAAGCCTTCCTTCTACTGAAGAAAGGTTGCAGCCTTTAGAGCGGCGCCTCAATTACGCCTTGGCGATTCCCCGTCCGTCCCTCGATAAGGCGCCTCTCACTGAGGGACCTGGGGCAACCCGAACTAGCTGTAAGGTCTCTGTAAGGTACGGTTCTTCCTTCTCTCCTGATTTTCACCCTTCCATTTCCCCCTTCCTGTTTTGCGCCCTCAGCCCCTTTCTCAGTGCCTTCCGAAGCATCTGCGTGGCTTTCCCCCTGTGTTAACTGGAGATAATGCAGATGTTTTCTCGGTCCTCTTCTTGATGCTTATAAATGGAAGGACGCACTGGCGACTGCAGTTGTTTCTTTATTTTTCCTCTGAAGCCAATCCGTTTATACTCTCTCCCTCTCTCACACACACACACACACACACACACACACACACACACACACACACACACATATATATATATATATATATATATATATATATATATATATATATATATATATATGATACTGATGTATACACGTAACTTCTATTATTTTAAGACATTTCTTGTCCTGCTTCATCAGCCTCCTTTGCTTTTATCAATTGCTCTCCTCCTCCTTCCTCCTTCCTTTCCTTCTTCTTCTTCTTATTCTTCTTTCTTTTCTTATTCCTTCATTCCTTCCTCCTCCGCCCCTCCATCCTTCCTTCTTCTTCCCTTCTTCTTCTTCTTTTCTTCTCTTCTTCTTTTTCAGCTGAACTCGATTCACTTGCTTTCAAACAAGTTTCCAATTCTTGCTCGGCAGTCTTTCGCTAATCATTCGATTCACTTTCCCGACAGAAATGCGAGGATCACCATCTTCTCAGGAGAGCAAAACACAAGAGAGCGTCGTCTTCTCAGCCACAGTCTGAGGAGGAGAGGAGGAGGAGGAGCGTCTCTATAACTTCTCCAGGAGTTTCAGGATTTAAGTTTGATAACAAGGCGGCGAGTGTGTATCTGTTCAGCAAGGCCAGAATTCTATTTTGATCTGGCCTGGGAAACATTCTTTCTCTCTCTCTCTCTCAAGACTATATATATATATATATATATATATATATATATATATATATATATATATATATATATATAGAGAGAGAGAGAGAGAGAGAGAGAGAGAGAGAGAGAGAGAGAGCCAAAAATCTATTTTGATTTGACCTCGGAAACATTCTTCTCTCTCTCTCTCTCTCTCTATCTCTATCATCTATCGCTATCTCTCTCTCAGGACTATGTATGTTTGTGTGTATATATATATATATATATATATATATATACATACACACACCCACACATATATATATATATATATATATATATATATATATATATATATATATATATATATATATATATATATATATATATATATAGAGAGAGAGAGAGAGAGAGAGAGAGAATGCGTACAAATCGGGGGAGAATGACACTTCTGTCAGGCGTTCCACATACTTCTAATGAGCTCCTGTGTAGCCATTTGAAAAGGCTAATTTTCCCCCTTCATTTCGGAGTCATACCCTACCGGAACAAATGTTTTTATTTTACTTTGATTTTGATTTTATTTTTTTTGTATTTTGAAAAAGGATTAAATTCTTGAGGTTATTTGTCCTCGTTTTACCTGTTCACCTTTATGAATACCTTTCCGTTCACTGCCGTTTTCAATACATATGTAAAGAAACAATGCCAGCTGATACGCAAAGCAAATCAACCTTCGTATAGGTCTTCTGTCATCCCTTCTTCTTCTTCTTCTTTTTCTTCTTCTTCTGCTGTGCTGCTGCTGCTGCTGCTGCTGCTCCTGCTGCTGCTGCTCTCCTGCATGTATACCTCCGCAGAAAACTGCCGCTTTTTCGGAATCCCCTAACCCTTCCCCCCCTTTTTTTTCGCCCTGCCCATAGGCACCAGTATAGGGCACTCAGAGGAATTAATCATGGCAGCAGCAGCAGCAGCAGAAGCGGCAGACCTCCATTTCCTAATGGGGTGGAGGAGTCATACTCCAGCAACGCTCAATAAAGCAAATGGAGAGGGAAGCCAGATTGCACGGCTAGAAAGGATTTTCCAGGAGAGAGAGAGAGAGAGAGAGAGAGAGAGAGAGAGAGAGAGAGAGAGAGAGAGAGAGAGAGAGGTGTGATAATGTATTGGTATAATGCACCGATGAAGAAACTGGCGGAAGGAAGGTGCTTTCAAATGGATGAAGGGGCAGAGTCTCATAAGGTACTGATAGACTGATGGGTAGTGGAAACTTGAAAGAATGTTTTAGCATGATTGAAAATAATGGTTAGAAAGATATGCTGATAAAAAAATCGACTTTCACTCATTCTGACAATATGCTGGGAAGGGCTAAGATAAATAGATCCCATTCTGAAACTATGTTGGGAAGGGCTTAGATAAATAGATCCCCTTCTGAAACTATGTTGGGAAGGGCTTAGATGAATAGATCCCCTTTATTCAGATAAGTTGCTGGCTAATTCAGGACACTTTTTATTTTTATTTTTTTTTTTATTTTTTTAATTTTATTTTTGCACTGACACTCGGCATTAATAACCATGGGACTTGTGACGCCGGCTTGACAACTACAGTCAGTTGCAGCTACACGATTCCAAAATTGAGAACATAATTTCTAGGAAGCAATGTTTTACGGGATAATACCATTAGCCCAGACATAAATATCCGTGTAGCAGTATAGAGCAGTAACATTAGCTGAAATTTCTAATTTTCCCGTGTAAATTTCGTTCCTGCGAGCCCCCAAATTTTTAATTACAGCATGAGAATTACAGCAACGAGAGAGAAATTCATTTAAAAACTCATGAGATTGCGCATAATATGTAATAACTATATGATAGCTATTCATTTTTTACACATTGATATTTTTTGACGTGAAGTCTGCGATATGTATCTTTCATGGTTAAGACTGTACTTCATCAAAATAATTAAGAAAACCATTTTACAATTCAGATATTCTTCCCTTGATGGCTTGAAGATCCTAGGCTTCATGTAAACAAAAAGAAATGAGCTATTTAAAGAAAATTCGCCCAATCAGCAAATTGGACCTCATGTCAAGGGGCGGGTGCTTTTAATGGTATAGATTTTGACATCATCTTGAAGGTGAGTTAGTAATCGTGAATACTGTGTATTCGATGTGCTATGGTAACATGATTCTGTTGTTGCTAAGATGATTCTCTGGACTTCATATTTTGGTTGGCGAGAAAAGAAGAGTATTCCTAGGTGTAAGCCTATAGTAGATTCACATCAACCTTGCATTTGATGTCTAGGCCCGTCCCTTACGACGCTCCTGATTAGCTGTTGATAAGCCAATCACAGGACTGGAAACTCTATCTCTCTCGAGAGATCACATAGGCAGGATGTATGTTCCACCTCTCCTGAGGGATACTTTTGAAAGACGTATCCCTCATCAGAAGTGGAACATACATCCTGCCTATGTGAACTCTCGAGAGAGACTGAGGAGAGTTTCCAGCCCTGTGATTGGCTTATCAACATCCAATCAGGAGCGTCGTAAGGGACGGGCTTAGACAGCAGATGCACGGTTGATGTGAATCTACTATAGTAGCATATGCCTGCAGATTCTTGATTTGCATTGAGATGCCATCTATCTTTTCGAGACTGTTCAACGGTTATTTATTGTTAAGGAAAAAATGGGTAACAAGAGAAAGGAATTAATTCCAACTGGGACTCACAGGAACTGGAACTTCACGAGAAGCGCCTCAGTGGCATGACCGGTTTGGTCTTGGCCTACCACCTCGGTGGTCGCGAGTTCGACTCTCGGCCATTCCTTTGAGGGGTGAGAGATGTGTATTTCTGGTGATAGACGTTCACTCTCGACGTAGTTCGGAAGTCACGTAAAGCCGTTGGTCCCGTTTTTGAATGACCACTGGTTCCATGCAACGTAAAAACACCATACAAACAAACAAAACAAACGAAACTTCACGAGATGCTGTTATTAATATTGTTTGTATTAAGTCACATTTTATATTGCATACGGACAGCCTTAACTGGTATCGTGGTTATTCAGCAACGGGACCAACGGCTTTACGTGACTTCCGAACCACGTCGAGAGTGAACTTCTGTCACCAGAAATACAAATCTCTGACCCCTCAATGGAATGGCCGAGCATTGAACTCGCGGCCACCGAGGTGGCAGGCCAAGACTAAAGCGATCACGCCACAGAGGCGCTCTAGCATCTTTTTTTTATGTACCATGATAATTGTTGCTTGGAAAACTGACATTTTGATGGTTAGAATCCACTTGGCTCTAACCTCAAAAAGACCACTCCTATATAGACATGATAACTTTCCATTAAAGATGGATGCAGAAGGAGAAGCGTAATCCAGAAATAAGTTTAAAAGTGATGTCCTTTATTGTTTTTGCTGCCTCTTATCTTGCTTGTTTGGTCAAAGTTGTGAGGATGTTTCCGTGGGTAGCTGTCTTTATATTGTATATATAATATGTATATATTATATATGATATATGGATTATGTGAACATTAATCGAAAACAATTATTCGAAAACAGTTATTCGAAAAACAATTATTCGAATGGAAAATTGTTCGAAAGAGAGTTATTCGAAAGGACAATTATACGAAATGGTAATTATTCGAAATGTAAAATTCTTTATTGAAACAAATGTGTAAAAATACCAAAAAGGATGAAATCTTTTAAGTATGAATGTTATTACTAAAACTATTAAAATAGATTCATGATAAAACAGATTTACTTATAGATGCAAGTTATGCGCTACAGCGCGCAAATACTCTAATACTGAGTACTCTTCAAAGGTTGCCACTAACTTTTTTATCCTTTCATTCAAGTCACGATATTTCTTGGAACTCTTCATATTTGTGCTTCCTGCTCTTACTTTTGCAATGTGAATTTCTTGTAAACCCTGCTCTCTTTTTAAAGCGTCTAGGAACTTCCATATTGTTGGATGATGAGATGACATTTGCTGTAAAAAAGCTCTGTGCCATCCTTCAAGTGCGTTGTTAGTCCTAGGCAAATCAGTATTGACTCTCTCAAAACAAGACCACATACTTATTTCAAACATAGGACTACGTCGATGACGTCTTGAAGGACGACCAATCCATGAATCTTCAAAATAATATAAAATAGGATTTACATCTTGAGGATATATATCTGAATCTAGTAAAGCTTCAAATGATTCAGTAACTTTGTCAACGGGGACAAAGGCTAGGGCTAACAGCATTCGAATTTTTAAAGCAAATTCGGAATCTGTATCGTATCTCACTTTCGGACCACAATCACATATCTTTCGATACAAGCACTTGCCTAAGTGGAAAAGGCATCCATAATGAGAAGCTGTGCTGAATTCTTCTTTAACGGCAGTTATAGCTGCAAGTTCAAAGTCTGAAGTTATGGTTGAAACTTGTAAATTTGGAATTAATTTGAGCAAATAATCTTCTATAAGTTTAAGCCCTTTTATCTGGAAGTAAGGCGTAGACCACAGGAATGGTGTAATTATTCTTCACAGCGTGTACATTATATAATTGTTCAAATAACTGAGGTACAGTTTTAAATGTTCCGTCCACTTGTAAATTTGCACTCTTCTCAAGTAGATTCAAATTATTCTGAGTTGCAAATATAAGCATTCTATCATCGTAATGGCCGGAATCATTTAGCAAAAACTGCTCCCCTTTATGAGTTTTAGTTTGGTCAGTTGTTAAAACAATTTCGCGTCTATGAATTGGATTAGCTAGGCCTGCTCTTTCTTTTTTGTCTTACGTTGTGAATAGTTCTTTTTATAGAGCTTATTTGTGGTAAAGCTTGCGCGGCACTTTCACTTAATTGCGATGACATACTGAGGAGAATCACGGCTTTCTTTCGCATCACTTTTCACTTTGTTCATAAAACTGCGCACTTCTGTATTGACAGCATCACCGGAATGGTTATGTTCACGAGGAACTTTAATCACTTCACCATCATTGGTAATTGTTCGGCTTTTGCAATACGATGCGAACTTATTGCACTTCCAATATATCTTGTTACCAACTTGCTTGTCTTTCACGAATAGGAAACCATCGATTTTAAGCATAGGCTTGCCTTTTTCACTTGAAATGTATTCGGCCATCACTGAAGGGCTGCAGTATTCCGAAGAAATGAAGTCCTTGGTGCTTGATGTCCTTCACGACGTTTATTACCACTAAGAAAATCGGACAACGTTCAAACAAACATTTGAACTAAGAAAATCGGATAACGTTCAAACAAACATTCAAACAGTTATTTGCCTATTTGAACAATTGCTTATTAGAGTAAGGTTCAAACAACATTTCGAATACTTATCATTTCGTATAATTGTCCTTTCGAACAACTTTCCATTCGAATAGCTGTTTTTCGAATAAATGTTTCGAATAATTGTTTTCGATTAATTTTCATGGTACGGATATAAGTGTATATAATTATATTATATATATATTATATATATATATATATATATATATATATATATATATATATATATATATATATATATATATATATATATATATATATATATATATGGTATAGGTATAAAAGGCCCATGTTAACCAGAGTGTTATAATGGGCCTTTTATACTTGAGACGTATCCTGTTTTAACCGGAGAATTTATTTACATATGCATATATATACTATATATAATGTATATATAATATATATACAATGAACGCTATATCGTTCTAAAATATGACCTCTCATGGAAATTCCCTGCAGTCTTTTTCTTGCAAATAACACATGCACATTTTTAGCCTTTCATCATTCACGCTCTTAATGAAAACTCCGGGAGATCCCATTTCTCATGAACATCATAAAAGCAGAAGAAGAAGAAGACGAAGCGTCGTCCCGAGAGAATGCAACAAATACGAAATAGCACACTGCTGAACAAAAGGAGGAAAATGAATCCGGAGTCTCTTCGTTTAGACATTTCAGGAAATCTCATTTCTTTCGGTGCCAGCCAGCCAGCCCGCGAGCTCTGAGATGGACTTGTCTGAGCTGCTTCGAACACTCCTGAGAGAGAGAGAGAGAGAGAGAGAGAGAGAGAGAGAGAGAGAGAGAGAGAGAGAGAGAGAAAGTCAAAAGGTCATGCTTGTTCTTTTTTGTCGTTCCTTGCTGCTCTGCTTGATAGTTTTAAGAAGGTAATGCAAGTGTATCGAGGGTAATGAAGCTAACAAGCACTTTCTGCAGTGACGTCATGTGTACACTCCAGAATCTCTGGCCCAAGACCTTGGCTCCGGCGAAAGCCATTCTTTCTCCTTTCGGGATCGGCGTCAGTGACTGGTGGTTGGGACGCCAGATAACTCACATTCAATCAGTCAATCTCCTTTCTGGATAGCGACTCCAGATTTTCGCTTGTTCGGGGATGATGCCTACAAACTACTACTATGTTGTTGTTGTTGTTGTTGTTGTGGGGGGCGGGGGTAGGAAAGTCGACAAAGGTCTGAAAAAGGTGTTTTATGATTTATTATAATGATAATGTAATAAATAAGATATTTATGATTTATTTTGATTATAATGAAAATATCATAAATAATGTGCATGTTAAACTGTATAGAAAAATTATTTTTAATAAAACAGTGTATTTATTTTATTTTCATTGCTGAAACAACGTTCTATTTGACGGCAGTTTTTAAGCAAGCGCTCCGAGTAAGCTGGAGGTCGGATCACACCTTGTTCTCCTCAAGTTGACTAACTCTAAGTGTGGAGAGACTCGTAGCCAGTGGACCAATATGTGCACAGGAGAGGACCTTTAACCGTCTATGGATCGTCCTCGAAATCAGTTTGGAAAGGAATCGAAGGGAATATGCAAAGAACCTTAAGTAATACATACAGTGCATCACATGAGGTGCACTGATGGCGCTACTCCCCTACGGAGATAGTTATCCAAGGATGATAGGAGGTGAACAATCTTCAGGCTAACTTTTCAATAACCAAAACAGAGCGCTGAATAACAATCTGGTATTTAAGATAAATTGTAGTAAAAGTATCGAGGTTTGAAAACTGAAAAGCTAACCTTAGATGAATACCAGCATGAAGTCATTTATGTTTTCTTAGGTTGTGACAGTGTCAAAAACGTCAGTTTTAACAAAGGATTCCTTTTGGACAAACAAAGTTTTGTTAACGAATTTCATCTCGTAAATAAGATTTATATGTTACCAATGTCGGTGATTACTGATGTGAAGCGTTAGGGAGGGAAAATGTTAGTCAGTGAAGGAAAACACTGGAAGATGGTGACATCTGGTAATTATTTTGTAGACAAAATATTGCAGATGGTGACATCTAGTAATTATTTTCGACAAAATACTGGAAGATGGTGACGTCTAGTAATTATTTTCTAGACAAAATACTGGAAGATGGTGGCATCTGGTAATTATCACGTAAAAGACGCAGGCAGCCAATGAAATGAGGTTTTCAGTTCATCTTAGGGTAAGAAACCCGAGGTTATGCTTAGGTTAAATGATAGGTTAGTTCAGGATATGTCCCTGCTGGGCTGTCTTCTTGATCTGCGTGACAACTCTCCTGTTCTGTTACCGAACAAATAACAGGTTAATACGAAACAAAAACAATATTTCTGGATTACACTAACTCTGTTGTATTATTTATGTGATGGAAGGCCATCATGTCTTTAGAGACCTAGTGCTCTTTTTGATATTGGAGCCAAGTGGATTCTCACCATCAAAACGTCAGTTTTCCATGCAACAATTATCATGGTATAAATAAAATACTATTGGTAGTGCACTGTTGTTAAAATACATGTGAATGACAACCAAGTGCATGCAGTTAAAGCACAGCATGTAAAAATAAAGCTACTAAAATATTCCATTGGTAGGTACAAGTTTTGTATAGTCCATAGTCTATCCTCAGATAACAGCTAAGGCTATCTGTATGCAACATAAAACGTGACTTATTGCGAACATTAATAATAACAGCACATGAATTTTGTCTAACAAAGTTTATACTTGCTACTGTATTAATTTGCTACCTGTTAAAAGTTTGATTAGCCATTTTTCATTATTTTTGCAGTTTTTCTAACCAGATGCATTGCAACCTTCATTCCACCATTTTTGCAAGTTTCTTCTTTCTGATATCCAGCTGATCATTTTTCATGTCCGTCTTGTCCATCTTCAGCTGCAGTTACAACTTCCCATAATTCATTTTTTTAGAAACGTAGCAGTGTCCTCACTTGCCTCATCCTTTCTTGCTTTGTCATTTTGTGTGTCCTGTTCCTCTCCACAAGCTCCTTTATCAGACTTTCCAAAGGATTCATTCCCACGGAAATGATCCTGTTGTTCTGTCCAAACTGCAGCTCCTACACTACCGCTTACGGGGCCATCTTTTGTGTATAAATATAAGAGGGGTTTGAAATGGTCATCGGTACTTGCATTGGCAACAGGACCCCTTTCCCATTCTGGGTAAAGCGTTACAGCCTTGGTGGTTCGGGTTCTTGTATTAAAGGTTTCAGTTACGGGCCTCAGATACGTTGTATAAGCTGTATTGTCAGTCTTAGTACCCTCTGAATGTGTTGCCAAACTAAACAGGTCTCTGCCCTCCATCGCACAACCTACTGTTGCTGGCATGCTCCTACTCTCGGTTTCTTTCTTGGAAATATCTCTTCCCTCTGCTTTTAACGGTTTTATGGAAGATTCTTTAGGATTCCTAATAGCATCTCTTTCAGTTTCAGTTCTTGTGAGGCCCAATTGGAGTTCATTCCTTTCTTTTGTTGGAGTGAGGGGTATCATATGTTTGGGAAAAGCCCCCTGTTGCTTAGGGTCTTTAAATTTTCCAGTCAGACCTTCTAGACACTCCCCTCCAGCACCTGATGCATATTTGGAGATCTCGCTTCTTAGCTGGTAATAACAATCATCGACAATTTCATCTAATAGCGATGAGCTAAACGGTTCTGCAGACACTCTTCCACTCTCTGCTAATACTCCAGGTTTCCTATACTTGTGATACCACACATCAGAGCTTTCTGTACTTCCTGTGGATATATCGACTAACTTTTCAACGTACACGTTGCGGCTTCTGCTGAACCTGCTCCGAGCGCTATAATAAATCCTACCGTCAAAATCATATAACCTGGTGTCAATCCTCCGAGTTCCTTGTGCCAAACGGTGCACTGAATTGCCATCAGATGTGTCATCACTTGCCGTCTTCTCAAGAATTGCCTTCCAATAAGGGCTCTCCATCATGTGCTTGACACACATCACCAACTCCTCTTGGTCCTGAAAAGTAGATTTCTTATTTTAGAAATATGTTGATGTCTTGGTGGAATCATTTCCTTCACCCTTCATTAGGAAGTTAGGTGTGCTTGGTCAATAGTCCTGTTCTTTTTATATTTCAAGTTGCCTATGGAATTAGAAAGCCATAGCACTTAAAAACTAAGTTTGAAGTACAGCATCTATAGTTTGCAGTATTGGCACCCCACTCAACACCTGCTTGGTATGTCGAGAACATCGGTTGTATATTAATACCATACTTACATTTCCTGTGAAAGAGGTGAAATCGCTGGCTTCGTCTGACACTCTCTGATTGAATGAAAGTCCCATAGAATGTCTCAGGACGGTCACTGCAGCCATAGTTCCCTTCTGAAACTGAAAACATTGAATTTTTCATAAATATCCCATTTTCTGGACATTATGGGGAAGTTAATCTTTCCGTCCAAAACAATAGCATTAATACAAATTTGACAGGAACAAATCCAAACCTGGAATTAGTATAAATCCAAAATAGTGTAATACAGATTGTTACATTTTTCTTTAAATCAGCAATAATGCAGTGCAGGTACTGTAAGTATGAAATACAATATCAAGTAGTCATGTGGAAAACTCCCAACACTGCAATTCACCTCTGAACACTTTTCAGTTTTAAAATGCATAGAACACACAGCCTTACCCCTTCTGAAATGGTAATCTCTTCCGTATCATCCAAAAGCTTCGGTTCGTACCACCCCAAGATTGCACTCTGGCACCCCTGAGCACTCTGACGCGAGAGTAAAACCTCTCCTAGACCCTTTGCCTCCAGAAGATGACTTTGGGAATCCATCAACATCAAAAGCATTGAAAATCCAGTGGCAATACTCTCCTGGATGGTTAATTCACGTTTCTCAACTACCCTCTCTAACTTTCTGTGCTCTCCCAGGAGCGTCTGCAGATCCTTGATCAAGCTCCTGTGCTTTTCGTTCATATCTCTTAGATAGCCGAGCTTCTCACGATAAATCACAACGTGACCTTTGAAATAACTCTACCGTCCTCTTGATGCTGTAATTCTCTGCTAGTTTAATCTCCTTGAGTGCCTCAGTGAAGGTAAGGACCTTGCATGACATTGGCTGATGGGTGACTAATCTGCAGTCTTGGCATATCCATTCCTTGCATTGACTACACCAAAGTGTGCAGTACAGGTTATGCTTGACACATTTTCCAGCATGTCGCGCTGGTTCTCCAAAGATCCTCTGCGTGCGAGTATTTTTCCGTCCCGGGTATGAACTCCACGGTTTAGGGTGACTTTGATATGTCTCTTGTATATTACCCTGGGGCATATTCACTCGACCCACAGCTCCTCTCTCATTAGGCATTTCTTTGGATCTGATCATTTTCAGAAGGATGTGATTCACAGGTATTCTACTAGGGCTTTTATCATGGTGTTTAAAACCACATTTAAAGCATTGCAGTGTGTCGCCTTCGAAGAAGTCTGTGACGCAGTATGTACAGAAGGAATGGCCACAATACAGAACTCTTGGTTGCCTGTTCTCATCGCCCATGTAGCCTCCACAGGACTCGCATAAAAACATGGGATCCATCCTGAAGCTGGGGAAAAGGAAATAATGATGAAATCACCCTTCAGTTTGAAATAATTCACACTAGAATTTCTTTGCTTTGGTAAGCAGAAAATGGACATGTTTAATAATGAAGCTTACCAAGTTAAATTTAGTATATAAATTGAAGAAGAAAATATTCACCAAAAAGTAACACGGTAAGAGCCACTTTTTACTGAATCATATTCATGCCTTGTTAGTACAGACATTAATTTTTAAATGGTCATGTCTGACTAAATAGAATGCATTAAATGGTCATGTCTGACTAAATGAAATGCATTAAATGGTCATGTCTGACTAAATGAAATGCATTAAATGGTCATGTCTGATTAAATAAAATGCATTAAATGGTCATGAATACATAAAATACAAATTAAAGGTCATGTCTGATTAAATAAAATGCATTAAATGGTCATGTCTGGTTAAATAAAATGCATTAAATGGCCATGTCTGACTAAATAAAACGCATTAAATGGTCATGTCTGACTAAATAAAATGCATTAAATGGTCATGTCTGATTAGATAAAATGCTAATGCTATGTTCCATTAAAGTAAACCAACTTTGATGAATGTCATTCATTTCAAGCCTCATTTGCAACAACGTTTTGTAATAACACCTTTGTCACACGACAAAAATGTAAAACCAGTAATTTACTTGTTACAATTTCATTTTGATATAACAATGGCCTGACCAGGAACTGTAGCATTTACATTCTGTGACCAATCTAGTTTCAAATACACCATCACATGATACAAATTAGAGAAAAATTGTGCAGGTGTATTGGTTAAATTCATGAAATAGGCTAGGCTATGAAATGCTGAGCTAGTACCATGCACGAGATCACCGTCAAAACATACATCCAGGACCTAACCTAACCTAACTTGACAATTTTGTTCTATTGGGTTCCTAGCCCAAGAGACAATTTAGTTACATATTTAATGACAATACTCCTGTGCCAAGTGGGGTGTCAATATACTTGTAGAAGATTGCATATGTAAATAATCCAGTGTCTGGGGCAATGCAGATAACTACAGCTCCTATTACAAGTTTTGTTTACTCAGGGACAGGCATGTAAATTACAGAGTACCTTTTTGTCAGTTCAACATAGTGACAGATTATAAATATAATTATTTTTTTGGTCGGGGTTACCTTCGTGCTAGGTTGCTAGAGGTACACAGCCCCAGTAAAATGTCTGCTATTGGCACCTTTATGACAGTTTAGATATATAAGGGTACCCTGTAAAACACGTCATAGTTGATGCACCTGTTATGAATGTCAAAGCAAGCCTATCTATCACCTATGTGAAATTTTGCAAAAGTCTCTCCATGTGACTATTTCGACAGATTGGGTAATCCTTGTACTTGGCCATCACGTCATTTGGGCAGTTGTACTACCTCGTTAATTAGGTTAGGTTATGATACTCTCTCAACTGATTAAGACTGGGTGAGAGCTCTTTTGGAACTGGTATCATAAAGCCAATTTTTCCCAGTAATGAGAAAGCTCATTTAATTTTTGGTGCAAATAAAATGGAAGTTTTCTCCTTGGCAAAGAATTCTGAACACAGGGCAGTAAGGGAAAAAGATTATGCTACTGAAAAGTTCCAGTTACACCAAGACAGTAATAACTTCTATCGAACGGTAATCCATTACCAACACTACATTACATTACCATTTAATTTGTAATGAACTCCGTCACTGTTGTAGTATTCCGAATTCCTGAATGACAAGTTAGGCATGACAGGTTCCATCAACGGATTCTCTCGAGCAAAAGGTTCCACTCGAGTCTTCGACACTCACTTTTGAAACACTGAACAGAAAGTCCCACGAGAATATCAAAATGTTACACATTTTTCCCTTAGTAATGACCGTTGAACAATCTCGAAAGCTTGGTATATAAATGCAAATCAATTATCTGCAGGCATAACCTACTAGGCTTCTTTTCTCGTCAACAAAAATATAGTCCAGATAATCATCTTCGCAACAACAGAATCATCGTTATCAAAGCACATCGAATACATAGAATTAACGATTGATAGCTCACCTTCAAAATGATGTCAAAATGTGTACCATTAAAACCCCTCGCCCCTTGACATGAGGTTCACTTTGCTGTTTGGGTGAATGTTCTCTGAATAGCTCATTTGTTTTTGTTTACATGAAGCCAAGGATCTTCAAGCCGTCAAGGGACTAATATCTGAACTGTAAAGTAGTTTTCTTTATTATTTAGATGCAGTACAGTGACTACAGTCACGACCATGAAAGATACGTATCGTAAATTAAATTAAAAATGTAGAACTGTGTAAAAGTGAGCAGCTGTTACATAGTAACGTTTGGGAACTATTTCAAAAGTTCTCAGAGTGATTAGCCACTGCAAAGGTAGACTTCCTCACGCACCAATGATCTGGCGTTCCCGATTTCATTCATCAGTCCAGGCACAAATGAAGTCTTCTTGTTTCATGTGCTGACGTTTAAAACCTCTCCAAATCGAATTCAGGATTTCATCTGCCGAGTAAAACGAATTCATTTAAGGGCAGGATTACGCAACGTCGCCAAAACCGAAAACAAGAAAATGATAATTGCATCATTAAATCACGAAGACACCTGACTGCCCCCCCCCCCCTTCTCTCTCTCCGCCTCAGATCACACAGCTCCAGCCCTGTTTGAGACTGATTGATATATTCGATAATGACCTCGATCAGTCTCCCCCTAATCCTCTGCACTTATATGGCCGTATCTCTGCGTCTCAGCCTCATCATCAGATCCCGATGCATTCACTGGGCTTAACCATCTCGGAGCTGACTGATGCCTTTCTATCTGTGACGGAAACGTCGAGATAATTATGATTCCAATGTGGTGGGTGGGGGGGGGGGGGGGGGGGGGGGGGGGGGGGGCGGGGGTGGGGGGGTTTGGATTCCGATGTGGTGGTGGGGGGGGGAATTCCGATGTGATGGTGGGGGAGGTTGATTCCGATGTAGTGGTGGTGGTGGAGGGGAGGTTGATTCGTGTGGGGTGGTGGGGAGGGGGTTTGATTCCAAGTGGTGGTGGTGGGAGGGGGAAGTTTTGATTCCGATGGGTTGGGGGGGGGGGAGGTTGATTCCCGATGTGTGGGGTGGTGGAGGGGGTTTGATTCCAGTGGTGGTGGTGGGAAGGGGGGGAAGTTGATTTCGATTTGTGGGGGGGAGGTTGATTCCGGATGGTGGTGGGGGTGGGGGGGGGAAGGTTGATCCGATGTGTGTGGGGGGGGAAGGTTGATTCCGTGTGGGGGGGGTGTGGGGGGGAAGGTTGATTCCGATGTGGTGGGGGGGGGAAGGTTGATTCCGATGTGGTGGGGGGGGGGAAGGTTGATTCCGATGGTGGGGGGGGGGGAAGGTGATTCCGAGTGGTGGTGGTGGGTGGGGGAGGGGAGTTTAGCATTCGTTCTGTCTTCGTTTCGGTACTGAAAGCCTTGTAATTGGATTGAATGTAGAAAATGTAGGTCAGAGGCCAAACACTGCGACCTGTGAATTCGTTCAGCAGCGCTGAAATGGAAGTTGACAGTAAAAGCTTGAAAGGAGTAACAGGAGGAATAATACTTTTTGCAATTGCCCTATGAATCAATTGTTAGGAGAGGGTTAAGGAAAGTGGGATGGGAGAAAGAGAATATGAAAGGAGGTACAGTAAAAATAACGAATGGGGTTGCAGCTAGAAGCCAAAGGCAGGCTGAATTTTCCCACGAAAATGAGCCTTTTTCCACAATGATTAAATAACCATTATATTAATTGCAGCCACTCTTATGCCATTAGAAGAATAATGGTCATTTTCATACTGTCTGCATCAGATGAGAACTTAATTACATAATTGCCATTTGATTACCGTGATTAAATATGTCGAATTCGGGAACAATATTTCACTGGAAAATTTATTATTTGTTTTTAGTCAGAGAAATAGAATCAGGGATATTATATTAGCTCTGTATGTGTGTGTCTCTCACTCTCAATTAATTGTTTGTAGACAGAGAAAACGAATCTGGGATATTATATTAGCTCTCTCTCTCTCTCTCTCTCTCTCTCTCTCTCTCTCTCACACAATAACCTTGCCGCCTTTTCCTTAACCGTCTCAGAACTCGAACATTGATATTCCTCTTTAGTGATACGAAGAGAGAGAGAGAGAGAGAGAGAGAGAGAGAGAGAGAGACTGACTCACTGAGTGCCTTGTACAATAAAAACAACATTGCTGCAATTTGTCAATCAAAAAAACTTGAGAAAAAAAAAGAACAAAACTACATTGTCTACTAATAGGGCTCCTGTTTAATTGGTGCTAGTTGCTTTGCGTTTTTTTTGTTCTCTGGGGGCACAAGCATTTATTTGTTTCCCCCTGTGTCCTGCTGGATTTCCTCTTTGGGGGAACTGGCCGTTATATAGTTGGAAAGTGAATGTATACTATCTCCATTCGCTGTAAATCTATTACAGGAGTGTTTTTGAATCCGTCCAAATAGTTTTTGAGGTTTGAATCAAGTGTCGGTGTATAAAGTCTAGGGTTTGTACACACACACACACACACGCGCGCGTTCTCTCTCTCTCAAACCATGGCCATGCTCAAACGCGCACACGCACTTATACTCTTCGAATTGAAAGCAATGTATAGCTTATGCTGTGGGTAGAAGTGCAAGCTCTCTCTCTCTCTCTCTCTCTCTAAATTATTTGTTTATAGTCAGAGAAAACGAATCTAGGATGTTATTAATTCTTCTCCTCTCTCTCCTCTTCTCTCCTCTATCTCCTCGCTCTCTCTCTCTCTCCTCTCTAAATTAATTTAATTTCTTTATAGTCAAAGAAAACTAATCCAGGATGTTATATTCTCTCTCTCTCTCTCTCTCTCTCTCTCTCTCTCTCTCTCTCTCTGAGACACACGTATGCACACACATATCTATCTATCTATATAATATATATAATATATATATATAATATATATATGAATATATATATATATATATATATAATATATATATAATATATATATATATATATATACATTCAATTCATATACACTACACAATCTTTATGAAATCATTATGAAAATTCCCTTTGATCTAAGGAATGCAAAACAATAAGCGTGCATATATAGATGGTGGAGATGAGAAATACCGAACGTGCGTGTTGCCTTACCGAAATGAGAATTGACGACAAAAGGAATGCAATAAAGGGTAGTAATAAGTGCGGTTATGAATTCCCATCATTCGCCCGAATACGAGCAGCAGCAGCAGCAGAAATTACTCCGGGTTTTTCGTTATTAAAAGCTACTCTCCGTAAGAGAATGGAATATATGAAAAGGATGCAGGGGTAATCGGATACGCTACGCTGTGCGCTATGCATAAATAGAGAGAGAGAGAGAGAGAGAGAGAGAGAGAGAGAGAGAGAGAGAGAGAGAGAGAGAGAGAGAGAGATTCTTTCGGTGGGAGGATAATGGAACCTGAAAATGTCAACAATAATGAAGAAAGAATAAATATTGATATTGGCTCAGTAATGCACGCCTGTCAACGTCGCATTTAAGAGAAATGAGAAAAGAATGCACACACACACACACACACAGAGAGAGAGAGAGAGAGAGAGAGAGAGAGAGAGAGAGAGAGAGAGAGAGAGAGAGAGAGAGAATGGATGCCTGCATCTTTAAACTTGGCTCTGCCAAACAAGCCTAACAGCTAATTGGAGACCATTTTTCCTAATGCTTCTCTCTTAATTGTTCATTTTGTGTCAAATTATTTTGCGGATTTAATTAAAAAAAAAAAGCCTCAAGCTTCCATGAGCTTAACCTGTGAAGGCAAATTGCTGTCATCGTCAATACATAAATCAAAGTGGAAGATTTGCATGTTGATGGGTCCACAAGGCTTGTAATTCTTGTCGTTTGATTTCAGAGGCAGTAGAGATGCTCATTTGTGTTGATTTAACTTTTGTTACTTTTTCTGTTTTACTTTTTCTTCTTGGAAGCTTGTTTTCTAAGGGAATAACCTCTTAGGCTGCGTTGGCACCAAGCGAATCGAATCGATTCAATTAATGAAGAATCAACACGAATCATGATTCGTCTTGATTCGCTCCACTCATTTCAATGTATAACCGTTGACAAAGCGAGTCGAGACAATTCGAATCATGCCGATTCGCTCGGTGGAAACTGTTACACTGAAATTAGTGTGGCGGATCAAGACGAATCATGAATCGTGTTGATTCTTCGTCAATTGAATAGATTCGATTCGCTTGGTGTAAAAAGATAAATCATTAATCGTGTTGATTCTTCGTGAATTGAATCGATCCGCTTGGTGTAAACACAGCACAAGCTTAAGATAGTTTTGAATGACTTAAGATAACAAGTACGAAACCTCTTGAAGACCAATTATGTTTCAGAAGTATATAGAAATAGGTTATTCTTGTAGATGTATCTGTAGTAATAAAAAAACAATTCTTTGGTAACAAATTGTAATAAAATCTGAACTTACTTTTTGCATATAAGAAATTAAAACTGCATTTAAACTCATAAACGTAACTGTCACAAAATCTCAGAATGAAAGGCTTTCCACGCCTTCTCGTCTTCCTAACATCAGTTGTAATGACATTTTTATTGATAAAATTCCTAAGAAGTGTATAATCTGGATTAAAATTTACATACAACTGCCCCGTATGAAGGCCATTCGTCTTTAAAATAGTCATATACAGCTAAAGCTCTAAAAAATTCCTAGTTTAATTTTCCCCCCGAGTAAGCTATCAGTTTTCTTTCCATATCTTGGTCGTCCAACCCATCTACAGACGTTCTATCCAGATGACTCGCTCACTTTCAAATGGACATTCTTCTCTGACGTCATCATTTTCAGTCTGGTTTAAAACTACGAATTACTCTTATTTCATTTCCTGGTCTTGGCAGTCCGCTGAACTTCCTCCTTCGAGCTCATTTTGTGCAGAACTACTGGAGTTTTATAAACACCTTCTGTTGCACCAATTTTAGCTACTTGCCATCCTGCGACGGTTGATCATTCGCTCCCTTTATGTGAGCTTGCAAATATATATCGTATAGTTGCATAACAGTCCCAAAGGAACATCTATTTGATGGTTACCTTTTATACCTTTTCAATATTGATCACTCGTTCATATGCCTCGAGTCCCATTGCTGGGAAACCCCCTGATCTAGAATTTATACCAGTCCCATTGTCCAGATTGTCCTATTCCCCAAATTCCTCATCAGGACCGTTCTCGTTTCTCGCCCCTAGAGCTTTCAGTAGAGCTTTCAAACCCCCCGAGAGCATAGTAAAACAGGTGTTCGTGACTGGATCCTCTTGAACTTGTGCCCTCACTGAAGGACTCCTGCAGATTTGGGTAAAGACTTGCAGAGTTTATCACTGCTGCCTCTGATTTCACAGGTGGGTTAGTGTTTGACTCAATAGGCTTACAACTCCAGCTACTCTCCCCTAGTCTTTCCCTTTTAATGACTTGTTTGTTTATTCCGATGACTGATAGATGTTCTTCTCTGTCTTTCCTTTTGTGTGGAGATTCATTAGCCCGAGGGCATCTGGGTACTTCATGAAGGCCGTTAGTCTGAGGAGACGTGGGCACCTCATGGACACCAACGTCCTGAGGGCTGCTGGGTATTCCAAGAAAGCAGTCAGGGTTTCCAACGCCACCTTTTGTGAAGTCTGGTCGTTTTGGTACCCTCCTCCATGGGTATAAAGGAAAGGTTACCTCCCGTTTAATATCCTCCTGAGGCAGTTTTGGCTTCTCAACTCTTTGCTCATCCACTCCCACATTTTTGACCAAGCTTGTGAAACATTGTTCCAGTGATTCTTGCTTGGACACTGTAGCTACACATATTCTGTTCTTCTCCTCCTCTCCTGTTACTTCTCCGGTAAACAGATCGATCAAGTTCTCAACATGAACGGAATTCTCTACAGGGACTATAGAATTTCCAAGTGTTTGCTGGGTGTGTCCACTCGCCAGGAAGGACGAAGGACTACCCTCAAATGACCCCTCAACAGCAGCTTCCTCTAAGACATTCTCCCATGTAGGGTCTTCCATGATGCGATTCAGTGTCTCTGTTACATCAGGCTCATCCTGGAA
Organism: Macrobrachium nipponense; assembly: GCF_015104395.2. Taxonomy (NCBI): domain Eukaryota; kingdom Metazoa; phylum Arthropoda; class Malacostraca; order Decapoda; family Palaemonidae; genus Macrobrachium; species Macrobrachium nipponense. Next base: position 30,398,777 of record NC_061090.1, on the reverse strand, counting down.
AATGAAAGGGACTCTTAACACTGATGCTGAAAGTTAAAGGTGATTCAAAGAAAACTAATATTTTTAGATAATGCTCAGCTCTTACTCCCAAGTTAACATACCATTTACCAGACATTTAATGGAAGCTAGCACGATAATCTTACTTTACTTCGCATCAGATAATCTAGAGGTTTTGTAGTCGTGACTTTGAGGACAAAGAATCGAAAATGAGATCGTAACTTAGGCCTCGTCCACACGGTCGAGCTTTGCTTGACAAACTTTGCTCGATGTGATGTCAGAAGCACAGATACAGTGGGAGAAGTTCTGACTCAGCCCGTTCTGGCGTTACATCGAACAGAGTTCGTCGAGCAAAGTTCGACCATGTGGGCGGGGCTTAACAGTCAATGAACCTCCTGTGAAATAAAAGATGGCAATATGACATGGTAAACAATAGGTTATACAGTATACATATCCATTAGGAGTAGTCTTGGTTTACGGGCTACTAAGCTCCCCTACAACTTCGTAAGGGTACCGAACTTAATTTTTACAACTGATAGCTTCCTGTTGTAACTACCCCATCCCTTACCTCTGCTGATACATTAGCCAGTTCCCTCACAGCTGAGCTAATCGTAGTGTTATTGGGCGAAGCCATGAAATACTTCACAAGAGATATGGCAGCACTGGTGGATTTCTGCAACTATGAAAACCGCTTATTATTCCCAATGACAAATTCTGTCACTGCTCTTTTGTTCAAAATCTCTGAGATATATATTTCATTATTTCAAAATAGTTCATTCAAGACTTTCTATACAAGAATAATACATGAATTTGTAGTGTTCATTGTAAGAGGTTTTAAACATTTTTTAAACGTCAATTAACAAGAGGTCTGTCAAAATATTCTGATACTTTATAATGATTTCTGCAGTCAGCGCAAGAAATTATGACTTGGAAAAAAACTGCCCAACAGGAAATTGAAACACAAAGGATCAAAGATTAATGATGCATTAGTCAAATTTATTTTGATAATTCTGTAACTATAAGTAATCACTGTGACAGTGTTCAGCCTACCCTGACTGGGGACCACGAGAAAAATATGTCAAGTTATTATAGGTAGAATATGGAAGATTACTACTTAGCTATCAAATAGTTAATCAAAATGAATTTTTCCATTCCTGTTTCTAAGGAAAATCCCTTTCATAATCGAGTCTAGATTTCAATAATGGTAGCCTTTTTATATATGAAAATAACAGAATCTCCTGCCATTACTTTTTACAGACCATTCAACACACAGCTTACCTTTTTAGAAATGACTATTTCTTTAGTGTCTTCTACAAGTCCAGGGTCGTGCCAATTCCAAGATTTTGCATTGGTTTATCTGGGCCAAGTGACGTGATGCCAGAAGCTCTTGCAAAGTCTGGGCTGCCAGCAACAGACCCTGTGATTCCAGCAACGTCAGCAGAGTTGAAAGTCCTTCAGCAAGACTCCGGTCAATGAGACTAATCTGCTTCTCCATTTCTGCAGCTGCCTCTTGATGCTTGGTCGCGAGGCTCTGTAGTTCCTTGACCAAGATTCTGTGTTTCTCTCTCATTCCCCTTAGAGCCGACTGCTTCTCACGGTACTTGAAGGCATTGCTGTCAAACAGCTGGACAGTGTTCCTGATGGAACAATCTTCCTCCAGCTTAATATAGTTAACTGCCTCATTCAATGAGAGGACTTCGCAGTGTATGGGCGAATGGCTGAGTGAGGAACATTCTGGGCAAATCCACTCTTTGCAACTTTTGCACCAGAAAATGCAATATGTGCCGTGTCTGTGGCACTCTCCGGCATTCTGGAGTGGTGGTTCCCCAGTGGACAGAACGAAGTCATTACCTTTGCCAGCAAATTGGGTAGCTGCTGACCACGGTTTAGACTTCTCTTGTGACTCAGGACCAGGGTCAGAACCAGTCACTTTCTCCTCTGAACTAGGAGACGAAACCTTGCCGTTTTTTGAACTCCTACCGGCAGAGTACCTTTCGGCCCGCATGATTCTGACGAGAGCGTGGTTCACGGGTATTTCGACCGAGGCTTTTGAATAATGTTGACGTTTGCAATTTGGGCAGACACATCTCCCTTCTGTGGAGAATTTGGGAATGCAGAGGGAGCAAAACGTATGGCCACAGCTGAGTACTCGAGGCTGCTTATCAATCATTCCCATGTGACCTTGACATAATTCGCAGAGGTAAAGGGCATCCATCCTAAAAACTAAAGAGAAAAAGTCAGTAGTATTCACTGAAGAAATAAATACCGCGTAATAAGAGAACTAGTTATGCCAGTAATCACGATGAATAATGAATGGTTGAAATTATTTAGTTAACTATAATACATAGTTTATAATGTGGAGTTTATATTACTGATGAGTAATGAATAGTTGAAAGTATAGGAAACTATAATATATAGTTCATAAAGTGGAATTTATGCAACTAGAAAATCTCGCAGTTGAAAAGGTTAATTTGATAAGAATTTCGGAGAGAGAGAGAGAGAGAGAGAGAGAGAGAGAGAGAGAGAGAGAGAGAGAGAGAGAGAGAGAGAGAGTTGAGTATTATTCATTATCCACCCCCACTCTCCCCACCCTAGCGTACACAAAACACACAATACATACACATACACACCCCTATCATTACGTTCCAGTGATTTATGTTTAAACTTTGTTTTGTTTACTTGACAACGAAATTCGTCTACGATCTACGCGCCCGAAAGAGAAGTAGATATAATATTCATAAACCTTTTTAAGTACTGTCCCAAAAACGCCGATTCCTCCAAGCTACTAAATACTTTATATGTCTTCTTTAATCGAGAGATCAGCCTGTATAACAAAATATACTTCAACCCTCGCAAAATCGGTCGTTTTTTTTTCGTCGATTTACAACGACCATCATAACGACCTGGTCGCTTTTCTACAGTCATTTGTCAAACGGCAGCGCTGCGATAAATTGGCTCCTGCAATTAACATTTCTCACTGTTAGGGAAGGAATGACCTTACTGGCGTAATTACCTGTCAGTTGGGACGGCCGATAGAATAACTCTAGTCTCTCTCTCTCTCTCTCTCTCTCTCTCGATTGATATTTGGCGATAATGAGATATAAAATAATTTATCTTTGGAATGACACGATGAAATAGTAATTCTGGTTAAGTGAATGATTCTTAAGACAGTTATTTTCATTTATAGATTTTTATGATCGTTGTCAAATAAGATAGTGCTCGAGATTTCACGCTGATTCGTTAGATGATTTTAAAGAACAAACAAATAAAATCTATATACAAAAGTGATTTTCTAAATTTACTTTAATTCTTTTGGGTAAATGCTTACCAAGCATTAAACTCGTCTTTTGTGCACTTTCGCTGCAAGTATACATACTCACGTACACACACAATAATATATATATATATATATATACTATATATATAATATATATATATATATATATATATATATATATATATAGTATCCATATATATATATATATGAAATAAGAATAGCAAGGAACATCAATATCTTGACATTCTTGAAATCTATCCTACGTGAATAGGCAAAACGAGAATTACGCAAAAAAAAACTATAAATATCCATTTACCTTTAAAAAATAATTGGAATAAAACCGCGATCACTGCCGTAAGTGTTCACGCCGGCAGACAGATCGTTACTGGCAGTAAGGCCTATTTTGGAAACGTAAGAATTGGAAGTTGGAAAGCTGGATGCAACCGCTAATTCGTCAACTGGGTTTGGGATGAGCAGTTGCCGAGTTAGCTAAAGTTAGCGCTCCTCTTTGCTGACACTAAAAGGAGAGGATTTATTGCATTAGCTATCATGAGACTTTTACGTCGAAAGGCTTTGGCCTCAATTCAATATTCAATTCATGTATGATTTCAGATTTTGAATAAGACCGGGTAAATAGGCTCTTCTCCGACTCCGAAATCCGGTAGTTGGCCAATTAGTTTTGGGGGGGAGGGGGGTTAGGAGGCACTTTCGCGCAATCAGCGCAGCATTAAAACATTGTTTGTTTAATAACTCGACCTCGTAAACAACTTTCGTCTGGAAGTTGGCCGGTCCAATTAAACTCTCAAACACCCACAGGCAGAATTATTATTCGCCGGAATAGGATTTGATGTGGTCGCGTACAGCTTAAATCTTCTGGAAATTTTCATTTAGTTTCTTATAATTTTAAAAAAAAAAAATGACTAGAGGGGGGTGAGGGGGGGGGGGGGGCTGCGCGGGGCTGGGAGTTGGATTCTTTTATTTTTTATTTATTTATTTTTAAATTTTTTTTTGATTATTTTTTGTGTGGGGGGAGAGGTGGTGGTGTCCCAATGTCCCTTATGTCACGCAAGGGAAGACAATGATATAAGTTTATACACATATACGTATATGAATTTTTATCACATTGCAATGATTCATATACGCGCATTAAGCTACACATGTCCTTTAATATCCAATTCGCTCTACCTTGGAATTAATATATTTACATATATATTAACCGAAGGTGAATTTTTTAGTTGATAATAATTTCGTCCTCTCGTGGATTCGAACCAGCGCACAGAAGAGAAATCAGGACGTCAGTGAGGTTACCGACTCGGCCAGCTACACGAGAGGATGAAATTATTATCAACTAAGAAATTCCCCTTCGGTTAACATAATTAATTCCGAGGTAGAGCGAATTGGATATTAAAGGACATTTGTAGCTTAATGTATATATGCGTATATATACATGTATATGTATACACACACACACATATATATATATATATATATATATATATATATATATATATATATATATATATATATATATATATATATATATATATATATATATATATATATGCGTGTGTGTGTGTGTGTGTGTGTGTGTGTGTGTGTGTGTGTGTGTGTGTGTGTGTGTGTCAACAATTACGAAGCAGTGAATATTATGTAAACACTTTAGGATCATATTCCTGACTCCCATAGGTGGACACTTCAAAACTTAGCCCTCTCTCTCTCTCTCTCTCTCTCTCTCTCTCTCTCGTCCTTCTCCTCTCTCTCTCTCTCATCCACTTCCAGGACAACCGCCCTTCCAACTTTGCATGTTAATGAATTCATTTGACCGAGACATCAATTCTCTCCCTTGTTCCCGAACTCGAACCGTCACTTAGAACATCGTTAAGAACAAAGGAGGTGAAAGTATTATATATGTACCACTGGAGAATGTTCTCTCTCTCTCTCTCTCTCTCTCTCTCTCTCTCTCTCTCTTCTCTCTCTCTCTCTGAGCCTTTTCCTAAGGTTTTGTTCCAGTGATGTCAAGATTCGTTAAATTTTTTCTGTTCGTTATAGTCAGTATTGCACTTTTTATAAGATCAAGTTATTCGTACGTTAGTTTTCAGTGCTATTAGATATGCTTATTCTATGATATATATGTTCTTTCTGTAAAATGAAGCCAGTAATGGTGTGCCTTCATTAATAATCTACAGTATCTTGAATAAGTACGGTACAAAGCGCATGCATTAATAATCTACAGCATCTTGGATAACTACGGTACAAAGCGCGTGCATAATGCAACAGGAACAGCAGTGCAAATAAGAACTCGGTGTAATGGGAGAATTTATGTATTCGAGACAAAGAGTGAGAAAGTAAGTAATTATATAATTTATAATACAATAGCAATCTAAATATTGTAAAAAAAAAAAAAATAGGAAAAAACTAAAACAGTAAATCAGAGGCAGAGACAGAATCAGTTTAGTGAATTCTAAATCAAGAGACCCTTGATAGAGGATTCCACTTTCTGACGTCACGCATTCCACTTTGTGACGTTATGAATTCCACTTATTCCACTTTGTGGCGTCATAAATTCTATCTTGGTGACGTCATGAATTTTATTTTGTAACTTCACGAATAATACTTCATGACATCACGATTACATTTCATGACGTCACGAATGTCACTTGTTACGCAACGAATTTCACTTGTGACGTCACGAATGTAATTTAGTGACGTCACGATTCCACTTCGTGACGTCATGAATTCCTTCATTATTCCCTTTACTTGAAAAGAATGCAGTAACCCTTCCACTGATTCCTCTATTTCCCTTCTCCTTTCCCTCCTCCTCCTCCTCCTCCTCCTCCTCATCCTCTTCCTCCTCCTCATCCTTTACAAACATTCTTCTCGTGGACTATTCCCATTTATTCTCGCTTTTCGACGCTTCGGTAATTTTCAATTAAAGTCTCGATCCCTTTGCAGTTCGGTGTAAAAGCCTCTTTTGTTTTAGTTTTCTCCTTTTTTTGGAATGCAAAGGCTCTGGAGTCTTAGTTTGCCTGATTGTTTTGAGAATATGCATTGGTGTCATTTTCCTGATTGTTTCGAGAAAATGTATTGGTGTAATTTTCCTGATTGTTTTGAGAAAAGGCATTGGTGCCATTTTCCTGATTGTTTTGAGAATTTGCATTGGTGTCATTTTCCTGATTGTTTCGAGAAAATGTACTGGTGTAATTTTCCCGATTCTTTTGAGACAAAGTTATGGGTAGTCATTTTACTGATTTTTTAGAATATGCATTGGTGTCATTTTCTGATGGTTTTGCGAAATGTAATTGGTCATTTTCCTGATGTTGAGAAAATGCAATTGGTGTCATTCCTGATTGTTAGTGAGAATATGCATGTATCATTTTCCTGATCTTTTGAGGAAAGGCATTGGTGCATTTCCTGATTTTTTATGAGGAAAATGTATTGTGTCATTTATATGATTCTTTAGAATATGCATCGGTGTCAGTTCCTGATGTTTTGAGAAAATGCATTGGTGTCATTTTCCTGATTCTTTCGAGAAAATGCATTGGTGCCATTTTCCTGATGGTTTTGCGATAATGTATTGGTGTCATTTTCTTGATTGTTTTGAGAATATGCATTGGTGTCATTTTCCTGATTGTTTTGAGAATATGCATTGGTGTCATTTTCCTGATTTTTTTTAGAAAATGCATTGGTGTCATTTTCCTGATTGTTTTGAGAATATGCATTGGTGTCATTTTCCTGATTGTTTTCAGAAAATGCATTGGTGTCATTTTCCTGATTGTTTTGAGAATATGCATTGGTGTCATTTTCCTGATTCTTTAGAGGAAATGCAGTGTCATTTTCCTACTTTTTTTTAAAAAAGGTATTGGTGTCCTTTTCCTGATTTTTTGAGAATATGCATTGGTGTCATTTTCCTGATTTTTCTGAGAATATGCATTGGTGTAATTTTCCTGATTCTTTTGAGAATATGCATTGGTGTCATTTTCTTGATTGTTTTGAGAACATGCATTGGTGTCATTTTCCTGATTCTTTTGAGAAAATGTATTGGTGTCATTTTCCTGATTGTTTTGAGAATATGCATTGGTGTCATTTTCCTGATTCTTTTGAGAAAATGTATTGGTGTCATTTTCCTGATTGTTTTGAGAATATGCATTGGTGTCTTTTTCCTGATTTTTCTGAGAATATGCATTTGTGTAATTTCCTGATTATTTTGAGAATATGCATTGGTGTCATTTTCTTGATTGTTTTGAGAATATGCATTGGTGTCATTTTCCTTATTCTTTTGAGAATATGCATTGGTGTCATTTTCCTGATTCTTTTGAGAAAAGGTATTGGTGTCATTTTCCTGATTGTTTTGAGAATATGCATTGGTGTCATTTTCTGATTGTTTTGAGAATATGCATTGGTGTCACTTTAATGATTGTTTTGATAAAATGCATTGGTCATTTTCTGATTGTTTTGAGAATATGCATTTTTGTCATTTTCCTGCTAGTTTTGGGAATATGCATTAGTCATTTTCCTGATTGTTTTTAGAATATACATTGGTGTCATTTTCCTTGTTCTTTCATGACTTTGCAAAATAATACTAGCAGTTTAATTTTCACTTATTTTCGAATTGAAAATATTAACAATTTTTAATCTCCTTTTTCCCCCTTAGATGTGGTCGTACCGGGAGATCTCGACATTTACCGAACCTTTTGGGGGTGATGTTGCGAGCCCCACGGCCTTCTCAACCCTGGCTTCGGCCCTCTAAAGTCGAGCAACTTTCAGGTAAGTGATTGATTGTTGAGATCGACGGAAACGTGAGAATGTTTATTTTGAAGTGTCAGTTTTTATTTTTTTCCCACACGGTGTCGAATTTGGGCGTCACGAATAGCTGAAACATGCGCAAGAGTTTTTGTTGAAATACAATAGACTGACTCATCTATCAAAAGTACACATCTCTCTCTCTCTCTCTCTCTCTCTCTCAAACAAAACCTGACATTGATAAAGGCTGTGAAATGAAAAACGATTCACTTAACATCAAAGTTTCCAGATAAACAAGTTACTACAAACAAAACTGTAGAAGATATAATTATAAAAAAAAAATTTAAACAACAAATGCATTTTCACCAACTTGAATTACCTTATTTTTTTTAAGCATAAATACAACGTAATAAATCCTACAAAACTCATACAGATAAGTATTTGTTGATGTTGCCGGAACTGGAATAATTTGAAACCAACTTTGTTCTCTTCACATTTCCAGAGTTCTGACGGGAAGGTACATAAAAGCACATGAATTGAAAATGTCCTGTTGTCAGTCTTCATTAACAGAGAAATTTAATTAACGCGGCAATAGTCAAATGGCACTGCAAAGGGGAATTTATATGTATATATATATATATATATATATATATGCATATATATATGTATATATATATTATATATATATATGTATATATATATATATATATATATATATATATATATATAAATCCTTTTAGTAAAAAAAGATGAATTTTCTTGGCATACACACACACACACACACACACACACACACACACACACACACACACACACACACACACACATATATATATATATATATACATATATATATATATATATATATATATATATATATATATATATATATACATATATATATATGTATATATACATAGACACCATGAAAATACACTTAATTCAAGCGAAATACATTCAGATTTATTTAATTCAACAGATACATTTAAGGAGTGTGTGTGTGTTTGTGTATGAAGGACCTCAGAATAATATGTTGCGAAATTTATAGAATAAATACTGGCTACAACCGACAAAATCTCTCTCTCTCTCTCTCTCTCTCCTTACAAACCCCAAAACATCGACGCCCTGGCAGCATCCTGGAGCAGCATTAATTCGGAACTGCGTCTTTTCAGTCGAAACTCGAAACTTGGGCGGCGAAAGGAGACGAGATTATAACTTGTGCCTTTAAGAACCGCGGGACAGACGCTACCTACTGCTACTATAAGCAGTTCCTCCTCAAGTTCTCTCTTGAACAGCCTCTATTTAAAGCTTAAATTCGTCTTCGCTCGAAGAATGATTTCACGCTACGCTGGTACTTCGAGATGCTCGTTAAGTCGGTGCACAAGATGTCTACATAAATCGGTGTTTATACACCTATATATATATACATATATATATATATGGTTATATATATATATATATATATATATATATATATATACTACATACATATATATATATATATATATAATATATATATAGGTATATATATATATATATATATATATATATATATATATATATATATATGTATGTAGTATGTATGTATATATGTATATGTATATATATATAGACACAAGTCAAATAATGGAAATGTTCTAGTCTTGGTTTATTTAAACTTGATGCCTTCATAATGAAAAAAGTTGTAGATAAATATAAGCAACAAAATTAATATATTCAGTTTTTACATGATTTGGACTGTACGGATACTTTGTAGTTTCGGTTAGGTTTGTGACCGTGTGATATCCGATAATCCTGGATTATCCCTTCAATTTTTACCCTTTTGACAATTAACCATCTGGTATTCTTGATCTTGTTGTGTACCTGAGAACTTTCTCTCCAATTGTATTTCATTCGTTCCTTGACAATGTCTTAATAAAGACGAAAGCGCTTTGATTCCTGACTATCATTTTCTTGTGGCATTCGCTTACTTATATATATATATATATATATATATATATATATATATATATATATATATATATATATATATATATATATATATATATATATATATATGTTATATATAGATATATATATATATATATATATATATATATATATGTATGTATATATATATATATATATATATATATATATATATATATATATATATATATATATATATTATATATGATATATGTAAATGGGTGTGTGTAGACAAAAAGAGATGAGAGAGAGAGAGAGAGAGAGAGAGAGAGAGAGAATGCTCTCCCAAGAACAATTATACGAGCATTCACAAAAGCAACATTCATTATCGGCTGTTTGTGTCAGTGAATAATTAATTTCGGAAAACGTCTGCGGGGTATACGACTTGACCCAGAGAGAGAGAGAGAGAGAGAGAGAGAGAGAGAGCAGTGTCATTGAAATGCAGTAGTGTTCCCCCAAAACGGGAACTTTTAAGACGCTGACAATGAAGAGCTGCGTAAATATCACGTTTTAGAACAGACGGGAGACACCATTTAGATCCGCGACTGAAATGTGACAAGTTGTTATATAATAATAATAATAATAATAAATTTCATTTTCACCTCAAGGCTATATATACATGGAGTACACAAAATACAGACAGTAACATACACAATCCAGATGCATGAGATAACATGATAAAAAAAAGAATAATCGGCAATATCCACACAGTTGCTGAAGTGTTATAAAAGATAGTAATCATTATAATGGTAGTAACAGTAATAGTACTGAGAATAGAAAAAAAGCATTAACATTTATAATAATTAGTGAACAGATTGTATATGATTAAATTCCAGGTAGTTCCAGAGGGCTAAATGCGAAATTTGAATGTGGAAAAACTCTTAAATTGATAATATTCACAGTATTGATAAAGAAGTAAAATACCAGTCATAAGAGTAACCGTAGAAATATTATGTAAATAGTAATAGTGTTCATTTAAGATGACTTAAATCATTCAAAAGGCGTTTTATCAGTTGGTCACAGATAATGGAATGATCGAACAGACATTTTTGTTACCATTTCAACCAAACCAGCCTCTGAACGAATGTGAATACTTCACAATACTTCACTGAATTCACTTGAGATCTCCCGTGGGAGGTTAGTGCCGTCAGTGCACCCTCATGTGGTGCACTGTAGGCATTACTCAAAGTTCGT
>NC_061090.1:30375101-30385101 GCF_015104395.2 Macrobrachium nipponense | reverse complement strand
TATCAAGTCCGCCCTTGTGAAAGCCTTAGGCTCTGGGGTGGGTGCTTCTTCTTCTTCCTCTATTATCTGCTTCTCCAGTTGTATCAGGTCCTCAGCAGATAACTCCTCGCCATGAGACTCCAGCAGCTCTGTAACATCATCAACCTCCATCTCCAAATTGATTTCCTTACTCAGGGCAACAACGTTCTTGACAACTAGCTGAACTGTGTCCTCAAAACCCATGGAAATCATTCACAAATTGAGGACAAATTTTCTTCCAGACACCATTCATGTTTGTGTTTGCTTAACCTCCTCCCAGGAATTAGCAATGTTCTTTACAGCTCAAGGAAAGGATTTTGTAGGATTTCCAAAAGTCCTTCAGAGTCAAGTCCTTCTTGGTTTCAGTTGCCTGTAAAGCCATAGCAATTGTCCTTCGTAGGTAGTAGGCCTTGAACGAAGCAATCACTCCTTGGTCCATAGGCTGTAAAAGGGCCGTGGTATTAGGTGGAAGGTAAACCACCTTGACATTAGGGTTGAAGTCTCCCAGCTGGGCAGGGTGTCCAGGGCATTGTCCAGCACTAGCAACACCTTAAAGGGGATACCCTTGGAGGCGCAATACCGCTCCACACTTGGAACAAAATGGTTTACAACCAGTCCTCAAACACTGCAAGTGTTCACCCATTGCCTTCTTGTTGGACTTCCAAATTACTGGTAGTTGACCCTTCCAAATGCCCTTGAGTGCCCTTGGATTTTCAGCCTGATACACCAACAAGGGCTTCAGTTTGAAGTCGCCAGCAGCATTACCCCCAAGAAGTAAAGTTAGCCTCTCCTTGCGGCTTTATGACCGGGTGCTGACTTCTCCTCCTTGGCGATGTAAGTGCGGTTAGGCATACGTTTCCAAAACAAACCTGTCTCGTCTACGTTAAACACTTGCTGAGCAGAATAACCCCCTCCTTAATTATCTCAGACAACGCTTTAGGAAATTCACTCGCTGCTTTCTCATCCCCACTAGCAGCTTCACCTTGCAATTTAAGGTTATGGTAATGGCCCGAGCCTTAAATCGCATAAACCAACCCCTACTAGCCACAAACTCTTCACTTTCACTTCCCTCCCCCTTTTCTTTTTTCAACGCTTCAAACAATCTTTTCGCCTTCTCCTGAATCACCATAAGGCTGACTGGGATACGCCGTTGATTTTGGTCTTCCAAACCCAAAGCACCAATAACCTTTCCATTTCAATTATTAGACACTACGCTGCTTAGTTATCACTGTCGCTTTCATAGGAGCAGATCCTTTCACATGTTCAACGATGCGCTCTTTATCTTTGATAATGGTAGCAACGGTCGAACGCTAAGGCCAAGCGAGCGGCCAATGTTTGTTGGCGTTTCTCCCTTCTCGGATCGCTTTATAATGTCCACTTTAATTTCCATGGTGATGGCCTTTCTTTTCTTCGATGCACTACCATCAGAAGAGTCCGCCTTGCGCTTGGGAGCCATAACAAAGAGCAAAAAGTTACAAAAACGATACAACACGAGGGAGAGAGAGGCAGTGTAAACAACCAAAATGGCGTATGGGCGAGGACTGAGCGTAGCGAAGCGACGCCGTCCTCTCCCCCACAAAGCGTATTCTTCCGCCGTGCGCCTGGAACTAGTTCGCGTTTGTTTACGTTGCTTACGACGCTAAACCGCGTAAGACGGAACGACGCAAAATATTATTTTTTATATTTTTGTATGGGGGCGCGTTCGTAACCACGAACATCGTAAGTCGAGACCAGCGTAACCCGAGGACTTACTGTATATATATATATATATATATATATATATATATATATATATATATATATATATATATATATGACTTTGTGTCATACTTATGTATCATATTAATTACTAATTTTCGTCTAGTAGTAAATAAAAACGGTTTCTATTTCGTAACACCAAAAGTGTTACCTTTTACCTGTGACCTCTTTTTTTATCTTGTAGATATTTATTTATTTATTTATTCTTCGGTTTATCTATCTATCAATATCATAAGAGCATCCTTTCCCCCACCCCCTTCACCCTCGTCCTCTCCCATCCTCATTCCCCACCCCCAAACACCACACACACACACACACACACACACACACACACACACACACATATATATATATATATATATATTATATATATATATATATATATATATATATATATATATATATATATATATATATATATATATATATATGAAATTCTTTTGACACATTTATGCCTGATATCAGGTACAGATAAATACTTAAACATTAGTTAGATTTCTACATCAGTTTCCCCTTAAAAAAAAAAAGCCGCTACCCTGTACAGCAAGGGTCGAAAAGTGAAATCGAAAGAATTTCGAAGTGGATATTTGACACTGGTCATTCGGCAGGTAACGGCCATATATCAGTCAGATCAAGTCAAGGATTGAAGGGTTAAATTCGATAAGTCTCTTCCTTTCTCTCTCTCACTCTCTCTCTCTGACCGCGATAATTTTCGGCGAATCCGTTCTTAATCTTGTCTCAGATCGTTGTCAAACACTCTAATCCTGTATCATCCTTCTCTCCCCCTTGTATCGACCAAACGATTAACCTACTGTATTTACTTGTCAAACATCTGTCTGTACTTGGCGTTCGTTTTCAATAACTGATTTAGTGGGACAATTATAAAACCGGACACAGTGACTGTCTCGAAGTATTTCTTTTCTGAATAAGTTTGTCCGTACGTTTTACCAGTTTGTGATATTACAACTTGAATGGTGTCTTCTTCAGAATGTAGGCTGGCCAGTTTTGTCCTGTATGTGGAATACGAGTCAAAAATGTTATATATGGTGGGTTTCAATTGTTTGTGGGACGTCTACATGCACACGCACACACGTACGTACTGTACTTACACACACACACACACATATATGTATAAATATATATATATATATATATATCTATATAGATATATATATTATATATATATATATATTATATACATATAGCGAATATACAAAAAAGGAAATTGACAGACATAACATCATCTACTGTGATTTTTAGTTTTCCTTCATGGCTTATATATATGTATATATATATATATATATATATATATATATATATATATATATATATATATATATATAAAGATAGGTAGATATGTGTATCTTGTATTTCTTGAAAATCAGATTACCAGACATATATTTGTGCTTACAAATATACATGTATATAATGATTCCGTATTTATAAAGAGTTGTAGAAATATATTTTTACTTACAAATGTACAAGTATGATAATAATGATTCCGCAGAATGAAGATGAGCGTAAATATATTTGAATTTACAAATGAAACGTACATAACAATCTTTTATAAAGAAAATGAAATAAAGCTTCAAGTATAACAAGATTCATCTGTGGGTGGGCATATTCTAATCCCGTGCTGGGTATTGTCTGTGATTGGTCGAGGGCAGAATATCCTCCCTAAGATGCCCGGAAGTCCAGTATTTTGAAGGAAATTGAAAGGTCTTCATAGTTCATACCCTCAGTCTATGTCAAGATCTGGTTGTGGTCAGGTCAAATTGTTCAGTGCTCCCTGCTCTCTCTTAATACCTGCCTAAGGCTGCCGTGATTTTGCTGTCTGCTACAGTCTTCTGTGGGAGAGGTAAGGCAGTTATTATTATTATTATTATTATTATTATTATTATTATTATTATTATTATTATTATTATTATTATTATTATTATTATTATTATTATTATTATTATTATTGGTTTTATTGAAAATAATGGCCATTTCAGCCACGTTTATTTTGTTTCTCTGTTCTTATTACTGACTTTTCTTCTGTACTCAAGTTGGCTATTAAAACGCCAAATGGGGGATTCATGTCAAAAGTGTGGTACCTACTATTTGTCAATTTGAATATATTGTACAAAATGTAGTACAATTTGACAAATACCACGTTTTTGTCATGAATCCCTCATTTGACGTTTTAATAGCCAATTTGAGTACAGAATAAAACCTGTATTAATGAAGGTCTTCTTCCAGCATATTATTATTATTATTATTATTATTATTTATTTTTTTGTTTTTTGTTAAAGAGGATGACAGCATCAGTGGAATTGATTTTAAATATGGTCTTTTCAATTCTTATTATTCTCTTCTCATCAGGGCTGATATTCGCTAATAGCTGGCCGATGTTCATATTTTGGTTAAGGAAATGTCTTATAAAAATACTAATTTATTATTAAGCAGTAGAAAAGAATACTCTTGTGGCGTAGTATTTATGAAGTATATTTTGAAAAATGATAAAAAAAATCTTTAGCTTTCAAAATGGGACATTGATTCTCATAGACTGAAAAACCAGCATGATATATATTTTTCTTAGTTGTAAGTGATACCTACTTTTTCTTTGAATATTCATAAACTATTTGTTCCATCTCTTCGCATGCGGAAGAAGTAATTAATTGTTCCTTGTATATTATAACCTTGTGTTTTTATCTCTTCTTTTTTTCTGTTGATGCAGGAATTTGCCGAAAAGGAAAGATGCCTCGAGGGAGGACTGTCCGCACGTGGAAGGCGAGAGCCAACAAGGCCAGGGTATGTGATCGGGCCAAACAGCAGAAGAGGAACGGCCAGTCGTCCTCCAACGAGGCTTCTCCTCAGTCCTCCAGTTCCTCCTCCAGCAGGTCGAGCCTCCAGCCTCTCTCCAACGGCAGGAGCAGAGGATCTTCCCAGATCTCCCCCAACGCGGGGCGTAGGGGCAGAGCGCCCCTACCCTCACTCCCCAACACCAGGAGGAGCGGTTCGCCTCCGCAGGCAATCTCCTCCACCCCCCGAAGGGGCAGGAGGCTTCTCCCGTCCTTCTCCAACGCGAGGAGGAGCCCCTCTCCGCCACAGCCTTCCTCCAACGGCAGGAGGAGCGGCTCTCCCCAACAACAGGCGTTCTCCAACACCCGGGGAATCCCGTCGACGCCCGAGGGGCGAGAGGCGCCCTCGGAAGAGCCAAGCCAGTTCCCCTGCAGGAACTGCGGCAGGAAATTCGAGTCGAGGGAGCGTCTCTGCATCCACAGGTCCGTCCACTTCCAGGAGCACTATTTCTCATGCCTGACCTGTTTCAAGACCTTCCCGTCCCTGACGTCCCTGCAGATCCACCAGGCCGTCCACAGGACTCTCCGGTGCTCCTTCTGCCAGGCCTCCTTCACCGACTTCCGGTCCCTCAGGTTTCACCTGATGATGCACCCTCAGGAGACTTTGGAGGAGTAGATGGAGGAGGAGGTGTCTGGTGGCTGTCTGCTCTTCCCTTTAGTCTGAAGAGGTTTAGAATGACTTTTAAGCCTTTTTTCAAGTTTTTATTCCAATTCAAATCGTCCGGTTGATGATTCTGTAGCTGTATTAAGTCATGAAATAAATTAAATTGAATTTTCATATCCATTTGATGTAATGAATTCATGCGTTCATCTATTATAGTTAAGTGCCATTAAACAAGTTTGTAGTTTTTCCCCTTTTATTCAACTTAATTTGACATCATTCATTTATTTTTTTTGCATTCATCTTAATATATTTAGAATACGGTATCTGTTTAAAGTTTTGTGTATTGTAGTTTTTCCCCTTTTATTCAACTTAATTTTACTCCAATCATTTATTTTTTGCATTCATCTTAATATGTTTAGAATACGGAATCTATTTAAAGTTTTGTGTATTGTAGTTTTATCGTCTTTTATCCAGTGTAATTTTACTTCATTCATTTATTTTTTGCCTTCATCTTAATATATTTAGAATACGGTATCTATTTAAAGTTTTGTGTATCCATTTTTTTTTATCCAGCTTAAGCCATTTCACTGCTGAATGCATTTTACTATCTCAGTGTGTGAATATTTTATGAAGTTATTTGTAACAAAAGAGAGTCAAAACATTTTCATGATATTTCATTACTTCCTTCCCCCTTTGAAGCAAATATGCGAATGATTTTCTTTGTGACGAAGAAATCTTCATATTTGGACAGAACAAAAGAATAATTCGTCCTCTTATCGGAGATATTTTGGTCTGTTATTAAAAAATAAATTAGTGCAAATATTCTCTTTCCTTATATTTTGGTGCCACTTGGATGAGATGGATGTGTATTAAAACTTTGTAAGTAAGACTACTGACCTAGACCTGACCTGATCCCACGTGTCAATTGACCTGACTCGTGTTATAGTAAGGAATTTCGCAGGGGCTGGAATACTTTGCGTATTTAGATATCACTTCAAAAACGAAAATGTCCCTTCTCGAAAATTTTGGTAAACAATTCTTTATGCCAGAAGTCAGTAGAGGTCGTATAAATTCCCGTTTGATGTCATTTCCTTCTTTGTCCCTGCTAATTCCCTCTCTAGGGAGATCAAACCCCGATCTTCTCTCAAGATAGTTATAAATATCCTTGGCAGGTAAGGTTCTTAAGTGAATAGTTCCCTCTGGGTTTTCAATCCTCTTATGAGTCAAAGGTCACTCCGTATACGATCTTACTACTCAACCCAATTGACGATGAAGAGAATTCCAGTATTTTCATGTTTTGTCTTCACTTTTGGAGAGTATTAAGAATTCTCCTTTTGGGAAGATCGATTGTTTTTCTAAATCTATCGTGAAAAGCAGTAGCATTTTGTGATTTTGATTTTATACAATTTTTCTTTTGGAAGGTCGGTTGGTTTTATAAATCTATCGTGAAAATCATTAGCATTTTGTGAGTTTGATTGTATACAATTCTCCTTTTGGGAAGGTCTTTTGTTTTTCTAAATCTGTCGTGAAATACAGTAGCATTTTGTGAGTCTGATTGTATACAATTTTCCTTATGGGAAGGTTTGTTGTTTTACTGAATCTATCGTGAAAATCAATAGTATTTTGTGAGTTTGATTTTGTACAATTCTCCTTTTAGGAGGTTGTTTTTCTAAATCCATCGTGAAAATCAGTAGCATTTTGTACGTTTGATTTTCTACCATGTCTGTTCAGTGGCGTAACCAAGGTGGGCGGTTCCCTGCGGCATCTTTTGATGTTATCTGCGATTCCGCTTCTAAAAAAATGATCGTAGGGTTCAGTTGTAAATCTGCTGAGATGTTTTTTGTTTTAGCTTTGTGAAATAAAATAAATGAATGAGATGTTATTAGCATAAAGTGGGAGTTTTAATTTCACCATCTGAGTACTTGTTAACGGGGGACTGTATTGGGGTGGGGTGGGTGGGGGGGGTTGACCATTTGAGTGCTTGTTAACACGGTAATGGGAGGTTGGGGGGGGGGGGGGGTGCACTTTTAGAGTCCGCCCCTGGCGCCACTAATCAGTCTGTAGATTAAATATAGACCTCGCCACTAATTCTAGTTATGCCACTGCTATTTTTCAATTTTTGAAAAGACTTAAAACCTCTTTGACGTTGATTTACTTGATTTTCTTGATTTTGAAAATATTTCGCAAAATTTACGCTTAATCATTTCCCCCGTTTTATCAACAAACATCGTCTTACTCGAACGCGGAGGAGGATCCAAAGTTCTCTTCTGACTCAGCAGATAATCTCGAGGCGCCATGTTGATAGTCTGATCAGACAACAACCAAGAGAGCTACATCGAAACGTCAACAACAACAACAACAACAACAACAGAAGTAAAGCAAATCCGAGTATTTGACCAAGATACCCTTGGGATGACTAACGAAGGCTCCCATCTCTACCCGGCGTTGTTCAGGCAATTTCCCAGGTGCTCGTTTTATTTTTAATAAAAGGTGCTAATCCCTTGCCGATCTGTAAGGATCTGTAATCCGCGGTGGACTGCCCAACCCTTTAAAATCCCTCTGGCATGTCAAGCAGATAAGATCTCTTCATATATATACGTCTATAAAGTGACTGTTTGTGTTTTTATATTTTTTTTCCACTATTCGTTAAAATATTATACACATCCTGTATGTATATTTAGCCTTTATGTGACACAGAATCTACGGTGATTCTTCTGTTCTTAATTTTTTTTTTTTACGTGTCAGTTTTAAATAAGTCTTGCAGTTTGACCAACCTTAATTAACTAACAGAATGAAATCAGAGACCTGACGGGGTTGAGAATTTGAACAAAGCAAGTTCAGTATTTAAAGGAAAACACCGAAATCCCCTCCCACCCTTCTTCCTCCACCTCCCCTCCCTCCCTATAGTATATAGTCTGTGAATTTCAGGTCATTTCTTGTTTATAATACCCTTAGTTATTTGGTCTGTGCTACCATTCCGGGCAAGATTAATTTCCAGTTTAATAGGTCTGATAGTTTTGAAACTTTATAGTTATAGAATAAGGCGTTATAATATTTTTAAGGTACGTTTTTGTTTAATAACACAATAACTTAGATATTGTACAGTATTGTATAGAAATAATAGTTATGAATTTTCTAGTTAAGGAATAAAGCGTTATAATATGTTTAAGCTACGTTTTTGGTTAATAACACAATAACTTAGATATTGTACAGTATTGTAGAAATAATAATTATGAATTTTCTAGTTAGGGAATATTGGAGTTATATTATTTTTAAGCTACGTTTTGGTTAATCAGTAACTGAGACATTGTACAGAATTACAGAAATAATTATGAATTTCTAGTTATGGAATATGGTATTATAATATTTTTAAGCTATGTTTTGGTTGATAAAAAAATAACTTAGATATTTTAAAGTATTGTATAGAAATAATAATTATGAATTTTCTAGTTATGGAATATGGAGTTATAATATTTTCAAGCTACGTTTTGGTTAATCAACAACAGGCATTGTACAGTAATATTATGTAGAAATAATAGTTATGGATTTTCTAGTTAGGGAATAAGGCATTATAATATTTTAAAGCTTCGTTTTGGTTAATAACACAATAACTGAGACATTATACAGTAATACAGAAATAATAGTTATGAATTTCCTAGTTAGGGAATATATAGTTATAAAATGTTTAAAAAATTTTTAAGCTACGTTTTGCTTAAGACAAATTCACCGAAATTTAAATAAACATCTATGAAAGACAGGAAATCACCATCGTGAAAGGACAATGATAGTTTACGATGGAAATTCAGTCAATTGTGTTCATTTCCCGCACGGTGGGGTAGTGCCGTCAGTGCACCTCACGTGGTGCACTGTAGGCATTGCTTAAGCGCATTTACAGCGTCCCTTCGGGCCCATAGCTGCAACCTCTTTGATTCCTTTTACTATACCTCCGTTCATGTTCTTTTTTTCCATATGACTTTCCACCATCTCTAACAGTTGTTTCATAGTGCAGCACCTTTCAGACCCTCTTACCGTCAATTTCCCCTTCAGCGCTTAATGACCTCATAGGTCCCAGCGCTTGGCCTTAGGGTTAAAATCTATATTCTATTGAATTCAATTGTGTTCATTACTATAGTAGATTCGCATCAGCCGTACATATGATGTCTAGTCCCGTCCCTTACGACGCTCCTGATTGGCTGTTGATAAGCCAATCACAGGGCTGGAAACTCTCAGTCTCTCTCGTGAGTTCACATAGGTGTGATGTTCCACCTCTCCTGAGGATACGACTTTCAAAGGTATCCCTCAGGAGAGGTGGAACATACATCATGCCTATGTGAACTCTGGATGCACGGTTGGTTTGAATCTACTATAGTCAGGTTCGATCAACGAATATCAATGAAAATTTCATAAATTGATAAAGGTTCAGTTATAATTTTCTTGCCCAAGGAGAGAGAGAGAGAGAGAGAGAGAGAGAGAGAGAGAGAGAGAGAGATTTCTTTTAGAAAAGATTTTCCAGGGTCTGGAAACTAAAATGAAATCTCGGTTTGGAGATGGATTAGAAAACAGGAAGTGGGATTAGAAACCAATCACTGGCGGCGTCGTTTTCTCTTCGGTTTTCATTTTGAATGTGACTTCTGGCAAGGCCATGTCTCTGTTTTTTTTTTTATTATTATTAAATCTGACTTTTATCTGCGGTTATTTCACATAGTTGAATTTCGTGAAAGTTGGTTAACGTACACACACACACACACACACACACACACACACACACACATATATA
>NC_061090.1:30363455-30373455 GCF_015104395.2 Macrobrachium nipponense | reverse complement strand
AATTCTTGTCTTGTAGCTAAATTATTACATTGTATTCAGTCAAAAAGGGTAAGTCATCACAGCCATTTCTGTGACGAAATTGCTTGATAGTGTCAGAATCTGAACCTCAAACATTTATTATTATTTTCGAACTTTTAATTTCTTTTAAATTTCATCAGCGATGACGTCATTGAAATTAATTTTAATAAACTTTATTTAATATTAAGGATAATATATCGAAAGCTCCTTGTTTGCACTAAAATCTCATCATTTTTTTCCATACAGCAAATACCACTGCTCAGTGTATAATGCAATAATAGTTATCTTCTTTTAAAGAGAAATTAAAACCACCCCTCCACTGCAATACTTTAAAAAGATCAATGAATGAAGGTTATAAAAAAATGTAAGGCAATAGTACTAAACACTCTTCCTTTATAGTATAATACTAAAAAAAAACAAAAACAAAATAACACAATGAAACAAAGCATCACAGAAATTAAATTCAAAAAAAATACCATATATCAATCCCTGAACGGAATTCACATCAGTTCTTACTCCACCGCTCTCCAATGAATGAATGTGTTAATAAAAATAAAGGCAAAGTACTAAACAACTATTCCTTTATAGTTATAATAAAAACAAAACTATCAAAATGAAAAGGAAGCATTAAAAAATACATTTAAAAAATAAATTAAAATCACTGAATGGAAAAAGGAAATCACATCAATTTTCTGCTCCATCAAGGACACGATCGACCCGACGGGATGCATCAGCAGGTTGCTTCCTGAGGGAGAGGTGATCCGGGGTGGGAACACGGAGGGACAGCTGGCGCAGTGGAAGACCCTGTGGGACGCCGTGTGATCTTGGAGGACGTTTCGAAAATCGTCGAAGGTCCTGAAGCAGTTGAGGCAGACGGAAGGAACCTCCCTGAAGTGGACGGACTTGTGGATCAGCATCTTCTTCTCCGTGGGGAAAACCCTTTCTGGCAGATCTTGCAGCGGAAGGGCGCTGCTAGTGGACCCTTCGGCTTCTGCTGGCGAGGGATGGTGGACGTCCTTCCCCAAACTACCCCTCCGAGGAGATCCTGCGATGACCCTAGGAGCTGCGGAGGAGTGTTCCATCAAGGCTGCTATTCCTTCGAGTAAGTGAGGGTCGTAGTTGTATTCTTCTTCTTCTTCTTCTTCTTCTCTCGCTGAATTTCCTCTGCTCTTCTTCCTCTCTGATCTGCGAGAATTGGGGTCTTCTGTCTTCCTTCTCCTCAGTTTCATCGAGCATCTTCGTTCGCAGCGGGAAACTCTCGTCTTCGAAAGAGATACGATAATATTATCCGTCAATATCCGATCGGCAGGACATTCGATACTTGTTGACATAAGTCTGTGTTTGTATGGATCTCTCTCTCTCTCTCTGCCAAAGGTTATATGTAACAAGGATACATTAATTTTTTTAATGAAATAGGGAAGTATGATTTTGTTATCTGTCCTCATCATGCAGACAGACTATTATGACTAAACGAGTCTCTCTCTCTCTCTCTCTCTCTCTCTCTCTCTCTCTCTCTCTCTCTCTCTCTCTCTTTTAGATTTTTAAATATCAAAGGGAAATGCAAGTTATGTTTCTTGTTTTGGTTCCTCACAAAAGTAGACAGATTGCTATGATTAAGATCTCCTCTTCTCTCTCTCTCTCTCTCTCTTCTCTCTCTCTCTCTCTCTCAAATAATTCATGATTCCAATTTTTAAATCTAATAATAACTTTCTTCAGCCTCAGGAATCCATCAAACTGAATACGTACCTTGTGATATTCGAAAAAGAAAGGAAAAAATCAAAAAACTGGGTTCACTTCGAGAAAGGTGTAACTCAGCCCCAACAAAGCCCCAACAAAGTCGGCCTCCTAATGAGAGCGTAAAAAAAAACCCTCAAGTATTCCAGGGTTAGAAAATAAAAAAAATTAAAGTAAAGTACTGTTAATCATTCAGGAATTTTGCCAACTACACTTTGCCTGTTAACTGCCTCAGAAAGAACTGTATGGTAGTTGGATACAAATACTGTATGGTAGTTAGATATAGATACTTTTTTTTAACTGCCGGTAAATATTACCAGAAAATATTAAAGGAAATCGTACGATGTTGAAGGGATCTAGAATACCATTCTGCGAAGTATAATGAGTATTTATCTCGGTGTTAAATGCTTGGATGAAAATGCAATAAAACTTTATAAGGATATCGAATCCAGGTTAGAAAAAAGGAAAAAAACAAGTCAGACAAAAAAATAACTCAAACAGAAATAAAATCATAAATATCCCATCCTAAAAATTCCTGTATCTTTAACTCAACGAAACGCCCCAAACACCTTTTTCAGACCTTTTCAGACTCTTCCACACACCTTTCCTAACCACCACCGCCCCCATCCCCCAACAACAACAACAACAACAACAGAGTATTTTGTAGGCTTACTCCCCGAGTAAGAGAAAATGTACCTCGCTCAACATACAAAAGGGCAAAGTGACAAGCACTGAAGGGATAAAGCCACCACATTGGGATAAAACATCAAACACAGATGAGACAGGATACAAATACCGGGAATAATTAGAAGGAGAGGATATAAAAAGCAAGAGATCAGGAAAGAAGTATAAGCAGAGACTTAAGACAATACTCAACCACGTCCAGAGGATGACCACCGAACTTGTCGAAACGTAGTCGACCGGTCCAACAACCTGAACTATAGTAGATTCACATCAACCGTGAATTTGATGACTAGGCCAACAGTCCCTTACGACGCTCTTGATTGGCTGTTGATAAGCCAATCACAGGGCTGGAAACTCTCCTCAGTCTTTTGAGAGAGTTCTCATGGGTAGGATCTGTGTTCTACTTCTCCTGAGGGATACGTCTTTCAAAAGTATCCCTCAGGAGAGGTGGAACATAGATCCTACCCATGTGACAATCGAGAGAAACTGAGAGTTTCCAGCCCTGTGATTGGCTTATCAATAGCCAATCAGGAGCGTCGTGAAGGACTGGCCTATAACATCAAATGCACGGTTGATGTGAATCCACTATAGGAGAACATGAATCCAGACCATGGAACGAGACCTCGAAGGAATCCCAGGATTTCTGATGGAATATTTTCAATAAAAAAAATGTTTCCTGCAATCCAAGCTGGTCCTTTTTTTTTCAATGTAAATATTGGTCATTTGCTGACCAATATCGTTGTAGGTGAAGAGTGAATTATAAGGAAAACGGAAAAGATCCTGTATAAAATAAATTTGCAAAATGCAGCCATCCTTTTAAACAACAACAACAACAACAACAACAACAACAACGACAACAACAACAACAAACAACAACAATAATAATAATAATAATAATAATAATAATAATAATAATAATAATAATAATAATAATCCTCTTTTCAATAATAATCAATAATAATTAATAATAATAATAATAATATAATCTAGAAAGAAATGATTCTATTGTGAAATTTTTCCTTTCTTCTTTGCCTTTTTCTCTCTCTCTCTCTTCTTCTTCTTCTTCTTCTTCTCTTGTCCTTTGTCATTTTCCCGAGGACGGAAAAAAAAAATTGTAATGCCATTAAGTCTCTGGCCAAGTTGAGATGAAAGACCCGAACGCAAAGTTAAGGGTCCTTAATTAAGGAAATGACTTAAAAAAGAGGATGAAAAATAAATACAGTTCAATTTTTTTAAATCGGATAGAGATAAAAATCTAACAAAATGTAAAAACAGTAAAAATATTAAAATTAAAAAAATATAAAATCTAAAAAAATTAAAAAATCGAAATAAATGAAAATAGAAAAAATAAAAAGATGATTCATAGCATTTTCAAACTTCTTTCGCTTTTAGGAAATGGAAAGGAATTTTTTTTTTTTAATATTTCTCTGTGTAATATATTCTTGTTTACACAGAGAGAGAGAGAGAGAGAGAGAAGAGAGAGAGTGTAGAGAGAGAAACTTTCCTGATAAACAGAATCCAAAACACATCAATTACCGTATCCCTACATCAGTGCAATTAATTAACAAGTAATTAGCAATTAGCATAAACCATTACAGTAATTGAGTTAAGTTCAGATAAATTGTGCTATAGAAATCATATTAATTCTGCAATCAATCAAAATTATTATTTAATTCATGTTAAAATGGAAACATCAATATTCTTGAATTAACAATTAAGGAATAATGTAATTAAGTTTAAACTGATATGGGGATGAGGGAAAAATATTATTTAAAAAAGGCATTAAGCATGAACGTAATTATAGTTAATTATAGTTACATAAATTTGGAAAAGGGGGGGGGATAGGTTACAGTCGATAATTAGAATTATTACAATTACGGTTCAATTATTTTGGGAAAAGGGAAATTGCATTATACTTTATAGTTAGGGACCGACCAACCGACGACTGACAGACAGAAAGACGGACAGATAAGAGACCGACCAACTGGACAGATTTGGCATCTGCAAAAATACGCCCATTACCTTGACCCGGCATAACATAGGTAAGCGGCGAATAGCTATTTACCATATTAATTGATATTGCCGCAAATCACCGTAAATACAAATGCAGTTAGTTGGATTGGCGGTCTGGGAATATAATATCTGTATTCTTTTATTCATTTTTTTTGTTTTTTCTAATAAGGGTATACGAATTTACTGTGTAGCCATTTTCAATGTATATTAGCAATATCGTAGACTACAATTAATGGCATATTTATATGTATACGTATTAGTATATTATATATACTTTTTATATATTATATAATATATATATATATATATATATATATATATATATATATATATATATATATACTATACAGGGCTTTCCATAAATTCCTCAAACAGCAGAGGCTGAAGAAGAAGAAAGAAGCGGAAGAAGAAGAAGAAGTAGAGGAAGAAGAAGAAAGAAGGAGGCTAAAGAAGAAGGAGAAGAAAAAGAAGAGGAATTAAAATAAGAAGAAGAGGAAGAAAAAGATGAAGAAGAAGAAGAGGAAGAAGAGAAGAAAAATATGAAGAAGAAGGGAGGAAGAAGAAAAAGAAAAAAAGAGAGGAAGAAAAATAAGAAGAAAAAGAAGAAGAAAAAGAAGAAGAAGAAGAAGAATAAGGAGGAAAGTGAAGGGAATAGAAAGAGACATCAAACAAAAGGGAAGTCGGAACTGACTCGATCAGGGGTGATTTATAATCCCTCGGTCACTTCCAGAATTGGGCATCGATCATGAACATCTATCTATCTATCTATCTATTCCTGTGACGGACTGACTGATTCTCCTACATCCCCTGGACAGGTCATAAAACTCTCTCTCTCTCTCTCTCCTCTCTCTCTCTCTCTATCTCTCTCTCTCTCTCTCGATCCACCCACACACAAACCAGTTAAATAACGAGATACATTATTCACTTCTAGGGTCTACCTTACCTTAGACCTTACAGACCTTACATCTTGTTCGGGGGGTTGCCCCGCAGGTCCCTCAGTGTGAGGCACCTCTAATGTCTACCAGAGAGTTGCTAGTACATCTTCCGGTATATTGCATCTTCCAATCTTGGATGGTCTGGGATGCAGCTTAGATATTTGTCGAGCTTATTCTTAAACACATCTACCGCTCACTCCTGATATATTCCTCAGATGAGCTGGCAACGCATTGAATAGACGCTGCATTATCGATGCTGTGCGTAGTGGATTAATGTCCTGTGTGCTTTCCTTATTTTTCCTGGTATAGTTTTGGGAACTATTAATTATCTACCTCATGCTTGCTCTTTCTGATATTTTTAGTTCCATGATATTTTCTGCTATTCCTTCTATCTGTTTCCATGCCTGAATTATCATGTACGCGTTCTCTTCCCCTCCTTTCTAGACTATATAATTTTAAAGAATTGTAGTCTTTCCCAGTAGTCTAGGTCCCATAACTTATAACTTCTTCTATTCTAGCTGTTAAAGGACCTTTGTACACTCTCTATTTGTGCAATATCCTTTTGATAGTGTGGGGTATCATATCATATTGCAATATTCAAGTGGACTACGAACATATGTTTTATAAAGCATAATCATGTGTTCAGCTTTTTTCTTGTTTTGAAGTGTCCGTAACAACATTTCCCCATTTTTGCTTTACATTTTGCCAACAGAGTTGCTATTTGATCATTGCAATTAACATGTTCCTATTCATCATCACACCAAGGTCTTTAACTGCTTCCTTATTTGTGATGGTCTCATTATTAGGTCCCTTATATGCATATAGCTTTCTTTCTCTGTCTCCATAATTTATTGATTCAAATTTATCAGAGTTAAATACCATCCTATTTACCTCTGCCCAATCATATACTTTGTTAAGGTCTCTTTGTAGAGCGTTCCTATCTTCATCACAAGTAATTTCTCTACTTATTCTTTGTCATCTGCGAAACTACTCACTAACCGAATCCTTAACATTGTTGTCTATGTCTTCAATCATAAAATAACAAACAGTATTGCAGCTAACACCGTACCTTGCGGCACACCGGATATTACCTTGGCTTCATCGATTTCTCGTCGTTTGCAATAACTACTCTGTTTTCTGTTGTGTAAAAAAACTTCTTTAACCATTTTCCTACTTTATACCACGATATTGTGTTTTCTAATTTTCTTCGCTAATACTTATGGTCTACTTTATCAAAAGCTTTTGCAAAGTCTAAAATAAACCAACATCTGTTTCATCCGCTTTTCATATTTTTGAATATGTTCTCACGGGGGTTGGGACTAACAGTTGGGTTTTTTTGTGTACTTTTTCCGGGTACGAAACCATGTTGTCCTTTATTAAACAAATTATTTTTTTAATTAAATGATTCATAATATTTTTCTTCATTACCCTTCATTACACTTTCATAATATGTGATGTTAGACTCACAGGCCTATAATTACTTACTTGCCTCTAGTCTTGATCCACTTTGAAAAGTAGGGGTATATGCTAATTTGTGCTATCATCATATATCTTGCCTGTATCTACACTTTGTCTTTAATAATATTGCAAGTGGCTTGCGATAGAATGAAATAACTACTTTCTTTAACAAAATAGCAGGAATTCCATCAGGCCCTGCAGCAGCTCCATTTAATTTCATTAATAGCCTGCACAATATCAGCCTTCATTAATATCTATGTCAGCTAAATATTCACTATTTTTCATCCCTTACTTCTATCTATTATCTTCATTATCTATTCTAGGGTGAATTCTCTTCTTATATCGTTCTGCCAGTATGTGCAAAATTCCTTTTTTTTTTTTTTGCATTTTTTTCATTCGTTAATCTCCCTTCAATTCTCAGAGGGCCTATTTCTATTCTTCGTTTATTAATTTCATTCTTCGCATATGAGTATAATAGTTGGGGTTTTGCTTGATATTAATAGGGTTTTTCTTCCAGTCCAAGTCCGTTTTTCATTTTTCTTTTTGATTGTATAATCTTTTTGTTCTGCATTTTCTATCTTACTTTTTAGTTCTATAACTTTCCATGCATTTTTTTCTTTGCCAAGACCTTTTTTTTTCTTTTCCACTTTCTGAGTTTTCTGGAACAAGATCCTTCTGTCTCTTGGTATGCATGAAAATGATGTTTACTTTCTTCTTCGGTATATATTTTTCCCACTATTTTCTCCAATATTTTTTTATAATAATATCTCCGTATTTACCTTATGTCATCACTTACGAAAATGTTATCCCAATCTTTGTAATATTCTTCATTAATCTGACCATTTATATTTTACTGTAGAAGTTTTTTGTATTTTCCATATCCTTCCACTTTTTCATTTCTTGCTTATCCTCTATTTTCACTTGCTTTGGAATGACTGTTAAATTCTATGACATTATGGTCTGAAATACTCGCATTATAAAAACTATTATTTCTTTAACATAATTCATCTCGTTCACAAAATACTAGGTCTAAAAGTATTTTCCTTTCTTGTTGGCAGGTGATTTATTTGTTGAATGTTGTATTCTAGTAGCAATATCTAAATAGCTTTTCAAATTGCGTTTCTTATTTCTTCTGCACTACTATTACTCTCTTTTTTATATGTATAACGTACCAACATCAATCCTATTCGTTCTTTCCATTCATTACGAAAGGAAAAAGTTGAAGTCACCAGATAGGAGAATAGTCCAGTCCTTGTGATTTCTACATATATCGTCCAATTTTTCAATTATTTAAGTCAAAACTCTTTAGTATTAGGGGGTCTATATATTACTATGTTCATCAATTTTTCATTTTCCAGATTCAAATTCTACCGCTATTAGTTCACATTCTGAGTTACTATATTTCTCATATTTTTTCCTTGTTTTTTGTCTTTCCCATATATTGCGGTTCCCCGCTTGATTCCTATTTTTTCTATCTGATCTATAAGTTTGGAACCCTTTGTTATTTGATTCATCATTCCCAGTCTCTTGGAATACCAGGTTTCACTTATATTCAATTAATATCTATTTTCGTTTTTCATTTTGGGTTGGGTTAGTTCTTCTAAGTACTCTATTTTCTTTTTTGAGTTACTCGTAACTAAACCCTGCGCATTATCTACTATGATGGTTTGCGTGTTTTCTCCTTCATTTAATACTGGTAGTAATAAGGATTTTCCCATGTCTCCTTTGGTCCTGTTCTGGTATGTTGTTCTTTTTTTTTTCATTTTCCAGAAATTCTGACATTAAAAAATCCAACTTTTCCATAATAGATCTTCCATTCATCATAATTATTAATTTTGTGTCTGATCTGCGCAATTTTCTCCGTTTCTGCTGCAATATCCTCTTGCATAATAAATACAGTTATTATCTCTTGAGTAGAATTTCGGAGCTGATGCTTTGAAAATTTTTTCTTTTGACGACACCTCTGCATATCTCATTGGTGGTGTTTTGCTTTTCTTTTCTTTTTACCTGATATTCTTGATTTCCTCTCTTTATTTGTTTCTTTCTTTATTTTGGATTTGTTACTTGGTTGGTTATTTATTTGATTATGATTCATGGCTACAGGGTGCATATATTTGCATTTTTTTGTCGAACTTACATCCTTTTCCTTCTTTTAGGTTTTTACATATTTTTGGATGCAGATCTCTGCAATCTCCCCTCCCCTATCCATCTAAGTATGCACATTTACCATATATTTTCATAGTTTTGACATATCTTAGGATGTTTGTAGTAACATCTTTCTCCAAATCTGCAATTCCCTCTTTTCAAAAGGTTGCAGATTTTGTTTTTCTGTCTATTTTTTCCTCTTTCCCGTCATTGTATAGATCTGGGTAGAGCCTCTTCGGGATTGCTTTTCTGTTGTCATATCGTAATGTTATTTTTCTTCGTAGGTATGCTGTTTTTATTGCCTCATATGTAGTATCAATGAGTATCTCTGCATCCATACTTTTTATCTTGTTCTTTTTGTTTTCCTTATTTTTTTTCTGTCATTCATTTTTGTTTACTTCTCTTCCGTTTCCTCTTCTTCTTTTTCTTCTTCTTCTTCCTCTTCCTCTTCTTCTTCATACCTCAACTATTTGTACATTCAATCTTGATTTAATAACATTGTCTATCCATGATAGACATGTTGAACAAAAAATTCTTGTATCTTTTCTCAAATCTTGTATTACCTCGGCAGCACTGTGGATGGGTCGGAATGTTGCATGCAGCACATTTTCTGATTAGGTTTTGTGGATTGACTATGCTATACCAAACCTTACATAGTTTTGCATGCTTTTGGCATTCTTTTTTTCCTAATGCATCAATTAGGATAGTCACAAGATTCACCTTATTCATTTTCTTTGTCGGAATATGTTGGTTTATGTATATTTTCTTTAGAGTCTCTTGACCAACTTGGATTTTATTTGGAACTTCTCAACTTATTTTCAAGATGTTTTCATTAGATTTGTTCCAGTTTGAAGGATTATATCCTTCTAATATATCTATGAATGCTTTTTGTATCTTTTTGGTTTAGGATTGGACTGTTGCTGATTTCGATAGATGAGAAATGTCAGTTCCCTTCCTGCTACCTCATCGTCTGCGAATCTGCTAAACACGCCAAATTACGCCACCTCTTCCCG
>NC_061090.1:30350955-30358455 GCF_015104395.2 Macrobrachium nipponense | reverse complement strand
CTCGCTCGGGTTACCCCAGGTCACTCAGTCACTCAGTGAGAGAGAGAGAGAGAGAGAGAGAGAGAGAGAGAGAGAGAGAGTAAAATCCTTAAAAATAACCACTTACGTCTAAAGGCATTCTGAAGAACAGCGAACAAAATACGGAACCGTTTTGCGAGATTGGCGTTCTCGTTAATAACGTGTTTTTTCTTTTTAGTGCAGCAATCTCAAGTTTGCTCATTACCTGAGTTTCTGGAGAAAAGTGGCGAGAATAAGAGGTATTTTCCCCGTTTCTGGAAAGAAAAGATTACGGAATCTTAGTGGATGTTTGGTAGAGCTAATCTCCAGCTCTCTCTATTGATTCATTATAATATTTATTCAGCGCCGCTATAAAGATTTAAATGTATAAATTAATATGATTAATAATGAATAAGTGAATGTTAACATGCTATAAAATTCAGCGTTCAGATATGAGCGTAAAACAATGAAGAATGATAGATAAAACCAAAGAAAATATATATATAATCATCAAACTTTTATATTTCAAATATATACTTAATTTATAAAACAAAAATATGACAAAAATCTTTATTAAATATACTAAAATCTTATCTCATTTAAATAACCAGATTCTTTCTGATAACCCGTAAGGTTATCTACCTCAACATCAATTTGAAATGTCTAAATTACTCTTCCCAGCTATATTAAGTACTTAGCGCTTAGTTGGAATTTACAAGATGTCAATGAAATTCAGTGTCATATTCACTGTTTACTGGATACTTTAAATCAGTGGTTCTTGACCTTTTTATGACCACGCCCCCCTCTAAGAGCTGGTCCTTCCTTCTACGCCCCCTTGCATCTAAAGTAAAATTCCCTCCCAGATTTAAAGGAAACTGTAAAAACAGAGACCTTACCTTACCTTACAGACCTTACATCTTGTTCGGGTTGCCCCAGGTCCCTCAGTGTGAGGCACCTCTAATGTCTACCAGAGAGTTGCTAGTACATCTTCCGGTATATTTTGCATCTTCCAATCTTGGATGGTCTGGGATGCAGTTTAGATATTTGTCGAGCTTATTCTTAAACACATCTACGCTCACTCCATGATATTTCCTCAGATGAGCTGGCAACGCATTGAATAGACGCTGCATTATCGATGCTGGTGCGTAGTGGATTTAATGTCCTGTGTGCTTTCCTTATTTTTCCTGGTATAGTTTTGGGCACTATTAATCTACCTCTGCTTGCTCTTTCTGATATTTTTAGTTCCATGATATTTTCTGCTATTCCTTCTATCTGTTTCCATGCCTGAATTATCATGTAGCGTTCTCTTCTCCTTTCTGACTATATAATTTTAAGGATTGTAGTCTTTCCCAGTAGTCAAGGTCTTTAACTTCTTCTATTCTAGCTGTAAAGGACCTTTGTACACTCTCTATTTTGTGCAATATCCTTTTGATAGTGTGGGTACCATATCATATTGCAATATTCAAGTGGACTACGAACATATGTTTTATAAAGCATAATCATGTGTTCAGCTTTTCTTGTTTTGAAGTGCCGTAACAACATTCCCATTTTTGCTTTACATTTTGCCAACAGAATTGCTATTTGATCATTGCATAACAGTTCCTATTCATCATCACACAAGGTCTTAACTGCTTCCTTATTTGTGATTGTCTCATTATTAGGTCCCCTATATGCATATAGCTTTCTTTCTCTGTCTCCATAAATTTATTGATTCAAATTTATCAGAGTTAAATACCATCCTATTTACCTCCTGCCCAATCATTATAACTTTGTTAAGGTCTCTTTGTAGAGCGTTCCTATCTTCATCACCAGTAATTTCTCTACTTATTCTTGTGTCATCTGCGAAACTACTCACTACCGAATCCTTAACATTACTGTCTATGTCTTCAATCCTAATAACAAACAGTATTGCAGCTAACACCGTACCTTGCGGCACACCGGATATTACCTTGGCTTCATCCGATTTCTCGTCGTTTGCCGATAACTATCTGTTTTCTGTTTGTGTAAAAATTCTTTTAACCATCTTCCTACTTTATCCACGATATTGTGTTTTCTAATTTTCTTCGCTAATATATTATGGTCTACTTTGTCAAAAGCTTTTGCAAAGTCTAAATAAACACACTGTTTTCATTTCCGCTTTTCATATTTTTGAATATGTTCTCACAGTGGACTAACAGTTGGGTTTGTGTACTTTTTCCGGGTACGAAACCCATGTTGTCCTTTATTAAACAAATTATTTTTTATTAAATGTTTCATAATATTTTTCTTCATTACCCTTTCATACACTTTCATAATATGTGATGTTTTTTTTTTTTTTAGAGTTCACAGGCCCTATAATTACTTGCCTCTAGTCTTGATCCACTTTTGAAAGTAGGGGTAATATATGCTAATTTGTGCTCATCATAATCTTGCCTGTATCTACACTTTGTCTTAATAATATTGCAAGTGGCTTTGCGATAGAATGAACTACTTTCTTTAACAAAATAGCAGGCACTCCATCGGCCCTGCAGCAGCTCCATTTTTAATTTAATTTCATTAATAGCCTGCACAATATCAGCTTCATTAATATCTATGTCAGCTAAATATTCACTATTTTCATCCTTACTTCTATATCATTATCTTCATTTTCTATTCTAGGGGTGAATTCTCTCTTATATCGTTCTGCCAATATGTTGCAAAATTTCCTTTTTTTTCATTCGTTAATCTCCCTTCAATTCTTAGAGGGCCTATTTCTATTCTTCTTTTATTCATCTTCTTCGCATATGAGTATAATAGTTTGGGATTTTGCTTGATGTTATTTAATAGGGTTTTTTCTTCCAAGTACCGTTTTTCATTTTCTTTTGATTGTATAATCTTTTGTTCTGCATTTTCTATCTTACTTTTAGTTCTATAACTTTCCATGCATTTTTTCTTTTGCAAGACCTTTTTTCCACTTTCTGATTTTCTGGAACAAGATCCTTCTGTCTCTTGGTATGCATGACTGATGTTTACTTTTCTTCTTCGGTATATATTTATCCACTATTTTCTCTAATATTTTATATAATATCTCCGTATTTACCTTTATGTCATCGCTTACGAAAATGTTATCCCAATCTTTGTTTAATTCTTCATTATTTCTGACCATTTTATTATACTGTGTAGAAGTTGTATTTTCCATATCCTTCCCACTTTTTCATTTCTTGCTTATATCCTCTGTTTCACTTGCTTTGGAATGGACTGTTAATTCTATGACATTATGGTCTGAAATACTACTCATTATTTAAACAATTTTATTTTTATTTTTTTTTCTTAACATAATTCATCTCGTTCACAAACAAATTACTAGGTCTAAAGTTATTTTGTTCCTTTCTTGTTGGCAGGTGATTTATTTGTTGAATGTTGGTATTGCTAGTAGCATATCTAATAGCTTTTCGAATTGCCTTTCTTTCTTCTGCACTACTATTACTCTCTTTTTATATGTATAAGTACATCCACAATCTCCTATTCGTTCTTTCCAGTCTACGAAAGGAAAGTTGAAGTCTCCAGATCGGAGAATAGTCCAGTCCTTGTGATTTCTACATATATCATCCAATTTTTCTATTATTAAGTCAAACTCTTTAGTATTAGGAGGTCTATATATTACTATGTTCATTAATTTTTCAGATTCAAATTCTACCGCTATTAGTTCACATTCTGAGTTACTATATTTCTCATATATTTTTCCTTGTTTTTGTCTTTCCCATATATTGCGGTTCCTCCTTGATTCCTATTTTTTCTATCTGACTATAAGTTTGGAACCCTTTTATTTGATCATCATTCCCAGTCTCTTGGGAATACCAGGTTTCACTTATATTCATTATATCTATTTTCTTTTCAATTTGGGTTAGTTCTTCTAAGTACTCTATTTTTCTTTTTGAGTTACTCGTAACTAAACCCTGCGCATTCATCACTATGATGGTTTGCGTGTTTTCTACTTCATTTAATATTGGTAATGATAAGGATTTTACCAATGTCTCTTTTCCTGTTCTAGGTCATGTTGTTCTTTTTTTCATTTCCAGAAATTTCTGACATTAAAAAATCCAACTTTTCCATAATAATTTGTTCTTCCTTCAATCATAATTATTCATTTTGTGTCTGAATCTGAACAATCTCCATAGCAATTTCTTCTCCATTAAATCTGCATATTCTCTTGCATAATAAAAAACAGTTATTATCTCTTGAGTAGAATCTGGAGCTGATGCATTGAAATTTTTTTGCTGACACCTCTGCATTCTCGTTGATGGCTTGCTCTTTTACCTGATATTCTTCATTCCTCTCTTTATTTGTTTCTTTCTTATTTTGGATTTTATTACTTGATTGGTTATTTATTTGATTATTTTTCATGGCTACAGGGTGCATATATTTACATTTTTTTGTCGAACTTACATCCTTTTTCCTTCTTTTAGGTTTTTGCATATTTTTGGATGTAGATCTCTGCAATCATCCTCATATCCATCTAGGTATGCACATTTACCATATATTTCATAGTTGTGACATACCTTAGGATGTTTGTAGTAACATTTTTCTCCAAATCTGCAATTCCCTCTTTTCAAAAGGTTGCAGACTTTGTCTTTTTTGTATATTTTTTCCTCTTTCCCGTCATTGTGTAGATCTGGGTAGAGCCTCTTCGGCATTTTCTTTTGTGTTGTCATATCGTAATTTATTTCTTCGTAGGTATGCTGCTTTAAAGCCTCATATGTAGTATCAATGAGTATCTCTGCATCCATACTTTTATCTTGTTCTTTGTTTTCCTTATCTTTTTCTGTCATTTCAGTTTTGTTTACTTCTCTTACGCCTCTTCTTCTTCTTCTTCTTCTTCTTCTTCTTCTTCTTCTTCTTCTTCCTCTCCTCTCCTCTTCTTCTTCTTCATCCTCAACTATTTGTACATTCAATCTTGATTTAATAACATTGTCTATCCATGGTAGACATGTTGAGCAAAAAATTCTTGTGTCTTTTCTCATATCTTGCATTACCTCAGCACACTGTGGATGGGTCGGAATGTTGCATGCAGCACATTTTCTGATTAGGTTTTGTGGATTAACCATGCTATACCACACTTCCTACACAGTTTTACATGCTTTTGGCATTCTTTTTCCTAATGCATCAATTAGGATATTCACAAGGTTCACTTTATTCATTTTCTTTGTCGGAATATGTTGGTTTATGTATATTTTCTTTATGAGTCTCTTGACCACTTGGATTTTATTTGGAACTTCTTCAATATTTTCAAGATGTTTTCAGTTGATTTGTTCCAGTTTGAAGGATTGTATCCTTCTAATATATCTATGAATGCTTTTGTATCTTTTTGGTTAGGACTGTTGCTGATTTCATAGATCAGAAATGCCAGTTCCCTTCCTGCTACCTCATCGTATTGCGAATCTGCCAAGCAAGCTAAATCTCGCCATTTTTTTCCGCAGAGAGAAGAGAGAGAGAGAGAGAGAGAGAGAGACGAGAGAGAGAGAGAGAGGAAGGTCAATAACTACAAAATATGGTGATCTAAACAAGTCAAAACTAAGAGTAGTGAAGATCTATAAGAAACTAGCTTCATAAGGCGATGCTTTTGCATTTCTTCATAAACTTCCGAATATTAGTTCTTCACTCTTGTTAAGGGAATAGCGAATATAATTAGAGAAGTCTTGATTTTACCCTAATGCTCACGCCTGCCCTGGAAAATGCTGAGACCCCTAGGGAGGACCGCCCCCCCCCCCCCCGCCAAAGTTTAAGAAACCAGTTTAAAATCGTTAGGTAATCTCGTCTGCTATTTTCAATACTCCGTCTTGGTTTCATTCTTCGAAGATAATGACGGGAGGAATGAGAAATTATTGATTGATTGTACGTTATCTAGCGTCATCCTCGTAAGCACAGAGAATACTAAGGACTTTTATACGAGGGAATGATTGTCACAGCTTTAATTCTGTTTACAAAAAATACGAAGACGATAAGATTTCTGATTAAATGGGGATGTTTGGTTTTTCTCATGATTTGCCTATCTGATCTTCAGTGATATTAATCTTATTAACGTGAAAATTCTAGAAGAGAGTGAGTGCTGTGAAACATCTCTAAAAAAATAATAAAACCTTAATTCTTATTTAATCCTGAAGATTTTTTGATGCTGTACATTCTGACTTCTCCATTTTCGTGTTTATTCGAAAGAAAAGATAATCATTAAGAAATTCTAAAACACTGAACATACACTAACTCACGACTGAATGAAAAAACAGAGAAACAAGAAATTCAAACAACAATCAAACAGAGTGAGAGATAAAACGGAAGAAAGAGAAAAAAAAAAGAGCAGGGGAAAATGGACAGCTGGAAAAAATGCAGATCAAATGGAAGGAGGAGAAGCGGGAGAGGTGACAAAAAGGAAGACATCTATAAATGGAATGGAAGAAAGGCCTTTGGAAAAGAGACGATTAATAAAGTGAATGGAGAGAGAGAGAGAGAGAGAGAGAGAGAGAGAGAGAGAGAGAGAACAACGGCTTCCACTCACGGCCTCTAGTGTTCTCACTTTAAAAGAGAAGCCAATAAACAGTAGCATGTTTATTCCTCTAGAATCAAAATAAGGAAAGGCAATAAAACCAACAGGTTTTCCCCTGAAATAGAAACAGAAGAATTATAATAATATTAGAAGACCTTTTGTTGTCTTGTTTTAGGCGACTCTTTCCTTCTGGAAACTCACCAACACAACTCGCCCAATACCTGAAAGGATAATATCCTTGAAAATAATGATCCCGTGAAGTGATCAGCTAATTAGATGCTAATGAGGTTCCGTCTTCAGTCTGGAATTTTCCAAATTTCTCGTATGGAATTTTTTTTACTTTTTATTTTTATTTTATTTTCTAGTTCGGAATACAAGATGACATCGGGACTCGTATTTGCTTTATTTTCAATTTCCTTTGTTAATTATTTTTGCCTTTTTTTTTTATTTATATTTACAAATTCATTTCAGCTGATGCGCTTCGTTATTTCTTCTCGTTATTAACACGTCGTTGGTAACAATTGCCTTATACCTTGTTTATAAAAATTTGTAGCACGTGATTTTAATAATGTATGCACGTATATATGTATATTATTCAGTCATTTTCCACGTTCATTTAGTAAGAATCACATCAACAATTAAGTGTACTCCTGATAACAGTGCTGCTATTTAATACAATTATCACTGATTATATATATATATATATATATATATATATATATATATTATATATATATATATATATATATATATACACATACATACACACATATATATATATATATATATATATATATATATATATATATACACACACACAATATGAATGTGTTATATACAGTATATATATATATATATATATATATATATATATATATATATATATATATATATATATATATATACACACCTTATAAGTATGTATTATATACAGTATAGATATGCATATATATGTCTATATTGCTTTTATATATATATATATATATATATATATATATATATATGTG
>NC_061090.1:30347601-30350455 GCF_015104395.2 Macrobrachium nipponense | reverse complement strand
CAACAATAATAATAATAATAATAATAATAATAATAATAATAATATAATAATACCGACGTGTGTGAGGAGGACCACACCCTCTCCCCTAACGAAAGTACCAGCGCGCATGGAACGAACACGGGACATGAGAATAATACCAGGGGTGACGTCACGCAGGTAGAAGCCAATCAAGAGGCTCCCGGTGATACCCCCTACCTGAGAAGGTCTGCAAGACTTGTCAACGCCCGCCGTATGAGTCACCTTCCGGGAACCAATAAAACTCGACCTACCGGAGAAGTGCTCTGACCGTACTGGAGAGCTCGCAACACCACGATAAAAGGAGAAGGACTCGCCACTGGAAATTTTACGGGCTGCTCTGTGAGCAAGAGCCCGTGCTGGCACAAGGCCAGCTTAATCTTAAACAACAACAACCACTGGAATTCAGTCCCTCAGCAGTTATCGCTTGATAATGTCCTGTCGATCAGGAGGAAACGTCGCGTTAGAGAGAGAGAGAGAGAGAGAGAGAGAGAGAGAATTGTATAAGCAATAATAAATCAAATGACTCAACCGAATAATAATAATAATAATAATAATAATAATAATCTTCCTTTTCAATAATAATAATAATAATAATAATAATAATAATAATAATAATAATAATAATAATAATCTAGAAATGATTTCTATTGTGAAATTTTTCCTTTCTTCTTTGCCTTTTTCTCTCTCTCTCTTTCTTCTTCTTCTTCTTCTTCTTCTCTGTTCCTTTGTCATTTTCCCGAGGACGGAAAAAAAAATTGTAATGCCATTAAGTCTCTGGCCCAAGTTGAGATGAAAGACCCGAACGCAAAGTTAAGGGTCCTTAATTAAAGGAAATGACGGAAAAAGATGAAAAATAAAATACAAATTAATTTTTTTTAAATCGAAAAAAAATTATATCGTCAAAAGAAAAATCGAGAACATTTTTTTAATCGGATAGAGATAAAAATCTAACAAAATGTAAAAACAGTAAAAATATTAAAAATTAAAAAAATATAAAATCTAAAAAATTAAAAAATCGAAATAAATGAAAATAGAAAAAATAAAAAGATGATTCATAGCATTTTCAACTTTCTTTCGCTTTTGGAAATAAAGGAAATTTTTTTTTTAATATTTCTCTGTGTAATATATTCTTGTTTACACAGAGAGAGAGAGAGAGAGAGAGAGAGAGAGAGAGAGAGAGAGAGAGAGAGAGAAATTCCCTGATAACAGAATCCAAAACACATCAATTACCGTATCCCTACATCAGTGCAATTAATTAACAAGTAATTAGCAATTAGCATAAACCATTTACAGTAATTGAGTTAAGCAGATAAATTGTGCTATAGAATCATATTAATTTCTGCAATCAATAAAATTATTATTTAATTCATGTTAAAATGGAAACATCATATTCTTGAATTAACAATTAAGGAATAATGTAATTAAGTTTAAACTGATATGGGGAGCGGGAAATATTATTTAAAAAGGCATTAAGCATGAACGTAATTATAGTTACATAAATTTGGAAAAGGGGGGAGGATAGGTTACAGTCGATAATTAGAATTATTACAATTACGGTTCAATTATTTTGGGAAAAGGGAAATTGCATTATACTTTATTGTTAGGACCGACAAACTGACAGACAGACAGACCGAACGACCAACCGACCGACTGACAGACAGACAGACGGACAGATAAGAGACCGACCAACTGACAGATTTGGCATTTGCAAAATACGCCCATTACCTGACCCGCATAACATAGGTAAGCGGCCAATAGCTATTTACATATTAATTGATATTGCCGCAAATCACCGTAAATACAAATGCAGTTAGGTGATTGGCGGTCTGGGAATATAATATCTGTATTCTTTTATTCATTTTTTTTCTAATAAGAGTATTACGAATTTACTGTGTAGCCATTTTCAATGTATATTAGCAATATCGTAGACTACAATTACTGCATATTTATATGTATACGTATTATATATATATATATATATATATATATATATATATATATATATATACTTTATATACTTTTTATATAATTATATATATACAGGGTCAGGCAAAATGATCTGACACATTTGTAGGTTAAATAAAAGGCAAATAAAGTAAAGAAACAAAAAGTGTTTTTATTTTCGAAAAGTACATATAATGCCATTTTTTTTTTTTTTTTTTTTTCATATAATGCCATTTTGTTTTGTTTCTTTATAATGCCATTGTTTTCGTTTCTTTTAATTGGACAGGTGAGCATCGCTCTTTCATTGTGGAAACGTTTATCAAAACAAACGAATCTATAACTGCAACACAAAGAGCGTTCCGTTTGCACTTGAATCTTGGTAGACATGATGCCGTACCAGCTCGAAACACGATCTTGTTATGGGTTACCAACTTCAGGGCTACTGGATCTGCATTGAAACGAAAACTCAACTGGCCGACCTCGCACCGGCAGAACTCCAGAAAATGTGGCAGCGGTAACAGCTTCAGTTCAACAGTCTCACTCCGTTCCACATTTAAACGCGCCCAGGCTCTTAGACTTTCCGAAAGAAGTTTGCGAAGAATTCTTCACAATGATCTTCAAATGCATCCATACAAAATGATGTTGGCACAAGAACTCAGCGAAAGAGACACTGAAATTCGCAGAGCATTCCACATGAAATGACTCGCCGAGTTATAGACAACTTTCGTGAACGCCTTCGACAGTGTGTGGACAATAATGGACCCCATTTGACTGATTTAATTTTTAAAACATAATGAAACAAAATGGCATTATATGTACTTGTCAAAAATAAAAACACTTTTTTGTTTTTTTACTTCATTTGCATTTTATTAAACCTACAAATGTGGTCAGA
>NC_061090.1:30335101-30342601 GCF_015104395.2 Macrobrachium nipponense | reverse complement strand
AGTCCGCCATCAAACACAACAAGAATAAGACCACAAACTCCTGGAGGAACCGAATGTCTGCTTCACATCAGGGACGCCCTAATGCGAAGGAAACATACGAGCTTTCAGAGGACCCTCCACCAACGCGTTATTATTGTCCAAAACGAAGTTGGAAATCCGTCCTTATTTTTAGATCCTACACAGAGGAACCACAAGAAACAGTAACCTGTTTCAAGAAAGTGTAATTTCTCAGTATATATATTCAGAAATTCTGAATATATATAAATTCAGAGTTGCAGCGATGCAAAAAACCAAGAAGTAGTATTACTACCTTTTTTGGTGAGCGGTGCCAAGGAGCAGAGGGAAGGCGCTCACTGCTGGTTAAACAAAACCCTTCTGCGGTGATTTGGCCCCGTGATGACACCCCAGCAGTGAGGCATCACTGATGCCGGTAAAAGCGCGAGAGAGAGAGAGAGAGAGAGAGAGAGAGAGAGAGAGAGAGAGAGAGAGAGAGAGACCATAATAACATCTTCAGAAGCAGAAGAGAATGTCAACGCGGCACAGTTCCTCAGTGGAAAACAGGCACAAGGCTCTCCGGAAGGACAGGGGCCAGAGAACGCTCCTAAAGGCACAAAGCAGAAACCCAGATGGAAGAAGTTGCCGATCCTGAGGAAGAGAAGGGCTGGCATAAGGGCTGAGAGAGAAAGCGGAGAAAGGATGCATGAGGATCTGATAGAAACATAGATACTACAAGGAGACGAGGGACGAGAGGAAGAACTGGACGCAGGAAGGAGACCACAAAACGGAAATGAGAGGCACTTGGGGAAAACAAGAAATACCCCCAGAGCTCAATCGGAAGGATATTCAGAGACAGAGACAAAAGACAACAAGGAAAAAAGAGACAGAAGCCATTAGAGGATCATCCATATACCGATTCTGTGCAAAAGTGAAACTGTTAATGTTCATTTCAGGGATCCTCCAGATGACAAACCACAAGAGAAGTTAGAGAACGCTCCTCCAGGCACAAGGCAGAAAGCCA
The DNA here is from genome assembly GCF_015104395.2 of Macrobrachium nipponense. Classification (NCBI taxonomy): domain Eukaryota; kingdom Metazoa; phylum Arthropoda; class Malacostraca; order Decapoda; family Palaemonidae; genus Macrobrachium; species Macrobrachium nipponense. Next base: position 30,341,583 of record NC_061090.1, on the reverse strand, counting down.
GATGGAAGAAGTTGCAGATCCTGAGGAACTGAGAGAGAGAGAGAGAGAGAGAGAGAGAGAGAGAGAGAGAGAGAGAGAATCCCTAACTATGACCAAAAGAGCATTACAATATTTACTTATCATTTTGGATAGGAGAGGAGAGGAGGAGAGAGAGAGAGAGAGAATCCCTATGCCAACCAAAGAGCATTACATATTACTCATTTTCATTGAGAGAGAGAGAGAGAGAGAGAGAGAGCTTACCTTACAGACCTTACATCTCGTTCGGGTTACCCCAGGGCCCTCTGTGTGTGTGTGTGTGAGAGAGAGAGAGAGAGAGAGAGAGAGAGAGAGAGTAAAATCCTTAAAAATAACCACTTACGTCTAAAGGCATCTTAAGAACAGCGAACAAAATACGGAAACATTGCGAGATTACCGTTCTCGTTAATAGTAAGTGTTTTTTTAGCGCAGCAATCTCAAGTTTGCTCATTACCTGAGTTTTCTGAGAAAGTGGCGAGAATAAGAGGCGTTTTCCCTTGACCAAACATGGAGTCTCTCCGTTTCTGGAAAGAAAAGATTACGGAATCTTAGTGGATGTTTGGTAGAGCTAATCTCCAGCTCTCTCTATTATGATTCATTATAATATTTATTCAGCACCGCTATGAAGATGTAAATGTATAAATTAATTAATATGATTAATACTGAATAAGGTGAATGATAATATGCAATAACAAATTCATGTATTCAGATATGAGCGTAAAACAATGAAGAATGATGCATAAAACCAAACCGAAACAAATTAGTTATATAATCAAGGCAAACTTTTATATCTAAAATATATACTTAATTTATAAAACATATATATGACAAAAATCTTTACTAAATATACTAAAATCTTATCTCATTCAAATAACCTGATTCTTTCTGATAACCCGTAAGGTTATCTACCTCGACATCACATTTAAAATGTCTAAATTACTCTTCCGAGCTATATCAAGTACTTAGCGCTTAGTTAGAATTGACAAGATGTCAATGGAATTCAGTGTCTTATTCACTGTTTACTGGATACTCTAAATCAGTGGTTTTTGACCTTTTTTATGACCATGCCCCCCTCTAAGAGCTGGTCCTTCCCTCCACGCCCCCCTTCCATTCCATCTATAGTAAAATTCCCTCCCAGACTTAAAGGAAACCTGAAATAAGAGAGAGAGAGAGAGAGAGAGAGAGAGAGAGAGGGAAGGTCAATAACTACAAAACGTGGTGAGCCAAACAAGTCGAACTATATAAGAAAATAATACTAAAAAACTGAAGAAACTAGCTTTATTAATCTTAAAAATAGTATTTTGTAAAAAAATCTTGTTAAAAAAAAAATTTACATCTTTAAAAATAAAAATTTCTAATTCTTATAGAAAATTACTTTCTAAGGCATGCTTTTGCATTTGTTTCTAATAAACTTCCGAATCCTTAGTTCTTCCCACCCTCTTGTTCAGGAATAACTAATATAATTAGAGAAGTTTTAATTTTACCCTAGTGCTCACGCCTTCCCTGGAAAATGCTGAGACCCCTAGGGAGGACCGCCCCCCCCCCCCTTTTAAGAACCAGTTTAAAATCGTTAGGTAATCTCGTCTGCTATTTTCAATACTCCGTCTTGGTTTCATTCTTCAAAGATGATGACGGGAGGAATGAGAAATTGTTTATTGAATGTACGTTATCTGGCGTCATCCTTGTAAGCACAGAGAATACTAAGAACTTTTATACGAGTGAATGATTGTCACAGCTTTAATTCTGTTTACAAAAAATACGAAGACGATAAGATTTCTGATTAAATGGGATGATAGCTTGTTTCTCATGATTAGTCTATTTGATCTTCAGTGATGTTAATTCTTTTAACGTAAAAATTCTAGATGGGAGTGACTGCTGTGAAATATCTCTAAAAATAATAACACCTTAATTTTTTATTTAATCCTGAAGATTTTTTGATGCTGTACATTCTGACTTCTCCATTTTAGCGTTTACTCGAAAGAAAAGGATAATCATTAAGAAATTCTAAAACACAAAACATACACTAACTCACGACTGAATGAAATAACAGAGAAACAATAAATTCCAACAACAATCAAACAGAGTGAGAGATAAAACGGAAGAAAGAGAAAAAAAAGAGAGCAGGGGAAAATGGACAGCTGGAAAAAATGCAGATCAAATGGAAGGAGGAGAAGAGGGAGAGGTGACAAAAATGAAGACATCTATAAATGGAATGGACCTTACCTTACCTTACAGACCTTACATCTGTTCGGGTTGCCCCAGGTCCCTCAGTGTGAGGCCCTCCTCAATGTCTACCAGAGAGTGCTAGTACATCTTCCGGTATATTTTGCATCTTCCAATCTTGGATGGTCTGATGCAGTTTAGATATTTTGTCGAGCTTATTCTTAAACACATCTACGCTCACTCCTGATATATTCCTCAGATGAGCTGGCAACGCATTGAATAGACGCTGCATTATCGATGCTGGTGCGTAGTGGATTAATGTCCGTTTGTGCTTTCCTTATTTTCCTGGTATATTTTTGGGCACTATTAATCTACCTCTGCTTGCTCTTTCTGATATTTTTAGTTCCATGATATTTTCTGCTATTCCTTCTATCTGTTTCCATGTTGGCCTGAATTATCATGTACGTTCCTCTCTCTCCTTTCCAGACTTATAATTTTCAAGAATTTTAGCTTTCCCAGTAGTCTAGGTTCCTTAACTTCTTCTATTCTAGCTGTAAAGGACCTTTGTACCTCTATCTATTTTTGGTTGCAATATCCTTTTGATAGTGTGGGTAACCTGATCATATTGCAATATTCAAGTGGACTACGAACATATGTTTTTTATAAAGCATGATCATGTGTTCAGCTTTTCTGTTTTGAAGTGCCGTAACAACATTCCCATCTTTTGCTTTACATTTTGCCAACAGAGTTGCTATTTGATCATTGCATAACATGTTCCTATTCATCATCACACCAAGGTCTTTAACTGCTTCCTTATTTTGTTGATGGTCTCATTATAGTCTCATTTCTTTCTTCTCTGTCTCCATAATTTATTGATTCAAATTTATCAGAGTTAAATACCATCCTATTTACCTCTGCCCAATCATATACTTTGTTTAAGGTCTCTTTGTAGAGCGTTTCCTATCTTCATCACAAGTAATTTCTCTACTTATTCTTGTGTCATCTGCGAAACTACTCACTACCGAATCCTTAACATTATTGTCTATGTCTTCAATCATAATAACAAACAGATTGCAGCTAACACCGTACCTTGCGGCACACCGTATATTACCTTGGCTTCATATCGATTTCTCGTCGTTTGCAATAACTATTCTGTTTTTTCTGTTGGTAAAAATTCTTTTAAACCATCTTCCTACTTTATCACGATATTGTGTTTTCTAGTTTTCTTCGCTAATATATTATGGTCTACTTTATCAAAAGCTTTTGCAAAGTCTAAATAAACCACATCTGTTTCATTTCCGCTTTTGCATATTTTTGAATATGTTTTCACGGTGGACTAACAGTTGGGTTTGTGTAACTTTTTCCGGGTACGAAAACCATGTTGTCCTTTATTAAACAAATTATTTTTTATAAATGTTTCATAATATTTTTCTTCATTACCCTTTTCATACACTTTCATTATATGTGATGTTTAGACTCACAGGCCTATAATTACTTGCCTCTAGTCTTGATCCACTTTTAAGAAAGTAGGGTAATATACGCTTAATTTGTGCTCATCATATATCTTGCCTGTATCTACACTTTGTCCTTAATAATATTGCAAGTGGCTTTGCGATAGAATGAACTACTTTCTTTAACAAAATAGCAGGAATTCCTCATCAGGCCCTGCAGCAGCTCCATTTTTAATTTCATTAATAGCCTGCACAATATCAGCTTCATTAATATCTATGTCACTAAATATTCTATTTTCATCCCTTACTTCTATATCATTATCTTCATTATCTATTCTAGGGTGAATTCTCTCTTATATCGTTCTCGCCAGTATGTTGCAAATTTCCTTTTTTTCATTCGTTAATCTCCCTTCAATTCTCAGAGGGCCTATTTCTATTCTTCTTTTATTCATCTTCTTCGCATATGAGTATATGTTTTGTTTGGGGTTTTGCTTGATATTTAATAGGGTTTTTTCTTCCAAGTCCCGTTTTTCATTTTCTTTTGATTGTATAATCTTTTTTTTATTTTCTGCATTTTCTATCTTACTTTTTAGTTCTATAACTTTCCATGCATTTTTTTCTGTTTTGCAAGACCTTTTTTCCACTTTCTGATTTTCTGGAACAAGATTTCTTCTGTTCTCTTGGTTCTGCATTGGAATTATGTTACTTTTCTTCTTCGGTATATATTTTTTCCACATTAATCTCCAATAATTTTTAATATACTATCTCCGTAATTGACCCTTATGTTCGCCTTACGAAAATTTGTTATCCCAATCTTATGTTTAATTCTTCATTAATTTCTGGACCATTTTATATTTTTACTGTAGAAGTTGTATTTTCCATATCCTTCCCACTATTATCTCCAATATTTTATATAATATCTCCGTATTTACCCTTATGTCATCAACTTACGAAAATGTTATCCCAATCTATGTTTAATTCTTCATTAATTTCTGACCATTTTATATTTTTACTGTAGAAGTTGTATTTTCCCATATATCCTTCCCTCACTTTTTCATTTCTTGCTTATCTCTATTTTCACTTGCTTTGGAATGAACTGTTAATTCTATGACATTATGGTCTGAAATACTCGCATTATAAACTATTATTTCTTTAACATAATTCATCTCGTTCACAAATACTAGGTCTTAAAGTATTTGCCTTTCTTGTTGGCAGGTGATTTTATTTGTTGAATGTATGTATTCCTATTAGCATATCTAATAGCTTTTCAAATTGCCTCTTATCTTCTGCACTACTATTACTCTCTTTTTTATATGTATAAGTACAACCACAATCTCCTATTCGTTCTTTTCCATTCTAAACGAAAGGAAAGTTGAAGTCACCAGATAGGAGAATAGTCCAGTCTTGTGATTTCTACATATATCATCCAATTTTTCAATTATTAAGTCAAACTCTTTAGTATTTAGGAGGTCTATATATTACTATGTTCATCAATTTTTCAGATTCAAATTCTACAAGCTATTAGTTCACATTCTGAGTTACTATATTTTCATATATTTTTCCTTGTTTTTTTGTCTTTCCCATATATTGCGGTTCCCCTTGATTCCTACTTTTTTATTTTTTTCTATCTGATCTATAAGTTTGGAACCCTTTTATTTGATCATCATTCCAGTCTCTTGGGAATACCAGGTTTCACTTTATATTCCATTATATCTATTTTCTTTTGCATTTTGGGTTAGTTTCTTCTAAGTAGTCTATTTTCTTTTTGAGTTACTCGTAACTAAACCCTGCGCATTCATCACTATGATGGTTTGCGTGTTTTCTCCTTCATTTAATACTGATAGTAATAAGGATTTTCCCATGTCTCTTTCCTGTTCTGGTATGTTGTTCTTTTTTTCATTTCCAGAAATTCTGACATTAAAAATCCAACTTTTCCATAATAGTTTGATCTTCCTTCATCATAATTATTCATTTTGTGTCTGATCTGCAATTTTCTCCGTTTCTGCAATATCCTCTTGCATAATAAATACAGTTTTATTATCTCTTGAGTAAATTTCGGAGCTGATGCTTTGAAAATTCTTTGCTGACACCTTTCTGCAATATCTCTTGCATTAATAAATACGGTTATTATTCTCTTGATAAAATTTTCGGAGCTGGATGCTTGAAATTCTTTGCTGACACCTGGCATATCTCATTGGTGGTTTGCTTTTCTCTTTTACCTGATATTCTTGATTTCTCTCTTGTTTATTTGTTTCTTTCTTATTTTGGATTTTATTACTTGGTTGGTTATTTATTTGATTATGATTCATGGCTACAGGTGCATATATTTGCATTTTTTGTCGAACTTACATCCTTTTCCTTCTTTTAGGTTTTTACATATTTTTGGATGCAGATCTCTGCAACATCCCCATTCCATCTAAGTACTGCACATTTCCCATATATTTCATAGTTTTGACATATCTTAGGATGTTTGTAGTAACATCTTTCTCCAAATCTGCAATTCCCTCTTTTCAAAAGGTTGCAGATTTTGTCTTTCTTGTCTATTTTTTCCCTCTTTCCCCGTCATTGTATAGATCTGGGTAGAGCCTCTTCGGGATTTGCTTTTCTGTTGTCATATCGTAATTTATTTTTCTTCGTAGTATGCTGCTTTATTTGCCTTTATTGGCCTTTGGAAAAGAGAAGATTAATAAAGTGAATGGAGAGAGAGAGAGAGAGAGAGAGAGAGAGAGAGAGCGAGAGAGAGAGAAAGAAAGCAACGGATTCCACTTCACTGCCCTCTAGTGTTCTCACTTTAAAAGAGCGGCCAATGAATAGAAGCATGTTTATTCCTCTCGAATCAAAATAAGGAAAGGC
>NC_061090.1:30317601-30332601 GCF_015104395.2 Macrobrachium nipponense | reverse complement strand
CGTCCAGGAATTAGACTTCTATGTTAGTTAATTAATAAAAAAAAACTTCTTGGGGATTTCTATGTTAGTTCTATGTTAGTTAATAAAAAAACTGCTTACGGATTTCCCTGACAAACCTTCACTCTTATCTAGTTGCGGCAATGAAGAACGTGTTTAGGAAATTAATAACAGGAAACATTACGTTGCATGAAGGGTTAATCGGACCTTTATCCAGCCCTCTTCAAAGTCTCTCTAGTCAGATAAGAATTCTGGAGACTTGTAGAAGAAAATCAAACTGGAATCCAGGGATATTGAAGGAAACCTGATCTGGCCAAGATTCTATATAGAATCCATGGATCTGGAACACAATATAATAGGAATTCGGGATCTGAAATAGTCTAATTGGAACCAAGGATCTAAAATAAAATCTAATTGGAATCCAGGATCTGAAATAGTCTAACTGGAACCCTGGATCTGGAATAGGATCTGAATAGTCTAACTTGGCGAACCCGAGGATCTGGAATACAATCTAATTGGAATCCAGGATCTTAAATAGTCTAATTGGAACCCAGGATCTGTAATACAATCTAATTGGAATCCTGGATCTGAAATAGTATAATTGAAACCCAGGATCTGGAATACAATCTTATTGGAATCCATGGATCTGCAAGGTAATCTCATTGGAATCCAAGGATCTGGGACAAAATATAATTGGAGTCCTTGTATCTGGAACACAAATTAATTGAGGTCCATAGATCTGAACACAAACTAACTGGAATCCATATATCTGGAATAGAACCGAATTGAAACCCATGGATCTGGAAGACAATCTAAATGGAATCTAGGAATCTGGGACACAAAGTAATTGGTATCCAGGAAGAGGCTCTAACTGGATCAGAATCCAGGAACCCAGAACATTACCTCATCGAATGAGAATCCAGAGGGCGGGGGAGAGGCTTACTGGACTGGAGTATCCAGGGACATGGAAGGAGATCAAGCTGAACTGGAGTACTGGAATTAGACGACCGATTTCAAGGAACTAATAAGGATGCTGACAAATTCGAATCCTCTGACCTGGAAAGGAATCCAGTGACCTGGAGTACTGGAATTAGAACGAACTGAATTCCAAGGAACTAAATAAGAATGCTAACGAATTCGAATCCTTTGACCTGGAAAAGGATCCAGTGACCTGGAAGAGACTCGAAGCGAGTTGAAAACCGATGACCTGGACGAGGATCTAGTAAAAGGTTCTCGTTAACCCCAACATTTCCTAAAACTATTCTTGGTATATGACCAGTATTCACAGTGGTTATATACAGGGTGTCCATAAAGTCCCAGTACCATTACAAGTATTTGATTGCTGCAGAAACACAATATAAACATAGAGTAATGCAGTTTTTTTTTTGTGTAGAAATGTTTCTACATGTCCCCTCAAAGTTTCATTCGAGCACTTCATTTTGAAAACAAAATCGCATTATTCTATGTTATATGGTTTCTGAACATTAAATACTTGTAATGGTACTGGAACTTTATGGACACCCTATACATCATTAACAAATAGGTGTCGTATAAATATACTCGTTATCTCCAGTCTCGTCTACAGGTTTGCGATCACAAGATATTTCCAAATCTTCAATTTCAATGACACCGGTTCGACAAGTATCAGACCCCATTAGCGGTGACAGCTCTTGGCACTAATACTGTCATGTCTTCGCGGTATAACAAGACGCGCTCGCGAGTGGGGGCAGGGGTAGGGGGGCGTTGCGTTTGGGGGGGGGGGGTGGGGGGGGGGGTGGGGGGGGGGGTATATATAAGCATTTTGCCGTAACAAGATGCCACTTTGTCCGTGGGGGACTTAGTGTCAGAAGCAGTGGTCGTATCCCATTTCTGCTGTCTGTCAGTCAGTTACACAAGAGCCTCTATTTCTCCTCGTACGTAGGAAGAAATCGTGCAGGTTTTAGAAGAGAGAGAGAGAGAGAGAGAGAGAGAGAGAGAGAGAGAAGGGGGGGGTTTGTACTACATCTCTTTCTCACCTCCTGCAAATACAAATCAATACGTCCTCAGAACAGAAACAAATAACGTTAAACAACTCACCGTCCGCAGTCAAGTTCGGTCGATGAGTCGAGGGGCAGAACCAATATCGGCGTCGCAGTGACTAGGGTCCTCGAGCCATCCATCATCAGTCCGAGGATCATCAACTGTCGAATCCTACTGAACACTTCAATTACACACGAGAGGATCTTCTTCCTTCGAGGACGACTTTCCCGACTGTCACGCCTGTACGGACAGAGGGAAAGGGAAGGTAATTCAGGTCATTCTCTTTTGTCTCTCTCTCTCTCCATTATGAAATAATTGCTTTCGATCTTGTCTGGGCTTTTAGTAATTGACCAGTTTGTGTGTGTGTGTGTGTGTGTTTATTATTTATTTATTTATTTGTATGGCGTTTTTATTGGTTATCTTTATTTGGTTATTCAGCAACGGGACCAACGGCTTTATGTGACTTTCGAGAGTAAACTTCTATCACCAGAAATACACATCTCTCACACCTCAATGGAATGCCAGAGAATCGAACTCGCAACCACTGAGGTGGCACGCCAACACCATACCGCCCACGCCACTGAAGCACTTCTGTGTGTGTGTGCAGTTTTTCTTCTCGGAGTTTTGTCTTTAAATTCTCTGTATCATAAGTAAATAGTTTTCGATTGCTTGACTTTCATACGGCCTTGTTTACCACCTGGGGCATTGATTAACTGACCTGTCTGCGCACGCGCGCGCGCGCGTGTGTGTGTGTGTGTGTGTGTATAGCCTATATGCATGTTTGTATAGATTTCTGTTAATCTGGAAAACCTTTCCATGCAAAATGAACTGGAACTTAGTGTGGTTACAACATTGACAACTAAAATTCTCTACTTATGATTCGTGTAGTCAGGGATGGCTTAATTAAGGACCATCTGACTGAGGGGGTTAGGTAAAGACAATTTTGACCAACTTAGTAGAGAGAGAGAGAGACCTTACCTTACAGACCTTACATCTTGTTCGGGTTGCCCCAGTCCCTCAGTGTGAGGCACCTCTAATGTCTACCAGAGAGTTGCTAGTACATCTTCCGGTATATTTTGCATCTTCCAATCTTGGATGGTCTGGGATGCAGTTTAGATATTTGTCGAGCTTATTCTTAAACACATCTACGCTCACTCCTGATATATTCCTCAGATGAGTGGCAACGCTTGAATAGACGCTGCATTATCTATGCTGGTGCGTAGTGGATAATGTCCTGTGGCTTTCCTTATTTTTCCTGTATAGTTTGGGCCACTATTAATATACCTCTGCTTGCTCTTTCTGATATTTTTAGTTCCATGATATTTTCTGCTATTCCTTCTATCTGTTTCATGCCTGAATTATCATGTAGCGTTCTCTTCTCCTTTCTAGACTATATAATTTTAAGAAGTTGTAGTCTTTCCCAGTAGTCTAGGTCCTTAACTTCTTCTATTCTAGCTGTAAAGGACCTTGTCACACTCTTACTTGTGCAATATCCTTTTGATAGTGTGGGTACCATATCATATTGCAATATTCAAGTGGACTACGAACATATGTTTTATAAAGCATAATCATGTGTTCAGCTTTTCTTGTTTTTGAAGTGCCGTAACAACATTCCCATTTTTGCTTTACATTTTGCCAACAGAGTTGCTATTTGATCATTGCATAACATGTTCCTATTCATCATCACACCAAGGTCTTTAACTGCTTCCTTATTTGTGATGGTCTCATTATTAGGTCCCTTATATGCATATAGCTTTCTTTCTCTGTCTCCATAATTTATTGATTCAAATTTATCAGAGTTAAATACCATCCTATTTACCTCTGCCCAATCATATACTTTGTTAAGGTCTCTTTGTAGAGCGGTTCCTATCTTCATCACAAGTAATTTCTCTACTTATTCTTGTGTCATCTGCGAAACTACTCACTACCGAATCCTTCACATTATTGTCTATGTCTTCAGTCATAAAATAACAAACAGTATTGCAGCTAACACCGTACCTTGCGGCATCCCGGATATTACCTTGACTTCATCCGATTTCTCGTCGTTTGCAATAACTATCTGTTTTCTGTTGTGTAAAAATTCTTTAACCATCTTCCTACTTTATCACGATATGTGTTTTCTAATTTTCTTCGCTAATATATTATGGTCTACTTTATCAAAAGCTTTTGCAAAGTCTAAATAAACCACATCTGTTTCATTTCCGCTTTTTTCATATTTTTGAATATGTTCTCACGGTGGACTAACAGTTGGGTTTGTACTTTTTCCGGGTACGAACCATGTTGTCCTTTTATTAAAACAAATTATTTTTTAAAAATTAAAATGTTTCATAATATTTTTCTTCATTACCCTTTCATACACTTTCATAATATTGTGATGTTAGACTCACAGGCCTATAATTACTTGCCTCTAGTCTTGATCCACTTTTGAAAGTAGGGGTAATATATGCTAATTTGTGCTCATCATAAATCTTGCCTGTATCTACACTTTGTCTTAATAATATTGCAAGTGGCTTTGCGATAGAATGAACTACTTTCTTTAACAAAATAGCAGGAATTCCCATCAGGCCCTGCAGCAGCTCCATTTTAATTTCATTAAATAGCCTGCACAATATCAGCTTCATTAAAATATCTATGTCAGCTAAATATTCACTATTTTCATCCCTTACTTCTATATCATTATCTTCATTATCTATTCTAGGGGTGAATTCTCTCTTATATCGTTCTGCCAGTATGTTGTTTCAAATTTTCCTTTTTTTCATTCGTTAATCTCCCTTCAATTCTCAGAGGGCCTATTTCTATTCTTCTTTTATTCATCTTCTTCGCATATGAGTATAATAGCTTTGGGGTTTTTGCTTGATATTTAATAGGGTTTTTTCTTCCAAGTCCCGTTTTTCATTTTCTTTTTTTTGATTTGTATAATCTTTTTGTTCTGCATTTTCTATCTTACTTTTTAGTTCTATAACTTTCCATGCATTTTTTCTTTTGCAAGACCTTTTTCCACTTTCTGATTTTCTGGAACAAGATCCTTCTGTCTCTTGGTATGCATGAATGATGTTTACTTTTCTTCTTCGGTATATATTTTCCACTATTTTCTCCAATATTTTATATAATATCTCCGTATTTACCCTTATGTCATCACTTACGAAAATGTTATCCCAATCTTTGTTTAATTCTTCATTAATTTCTGACCATTTTATATTTTTACTGTAGAAGTTGTATTTTCCATATCCTTCCCACTTTTTCATTTCTTGCTTATCTCTATTTTCACTTGCTTTGGAATGAATGTTAATTCTATGACATTATGGTCTGAAATACTCGCATTATAAACTATTATTTCTTTAACATAATTCATCTCGTTCACAAATACTAGGTCTAAAGTATTTTCCTTTCTTGTTGGCAGGTGATTTATTTGTTGAATGTTGTATTCTAGTAGCATATCTAATAGCTTTTCTTTTCCAAATTGCCTCTTATCTTCTGCCACTACTATACTCTCTTTTTTATATGTATAAGTACAACCACAATCTCCTATTCGTTCTTTCCATTCTACGAAAGGAAAGTTGAAGTCACCAGATAGGAGAATAGTCCAGTCCTTGTGATTTCTACATATATCATCCAATTTTTCAATATTAAGTCCACAAACTCTTTAGTATTAGGAGGTCTATATATTACTATGTTCATCAATTTTTCAGATTCAAATTCTACCGCTATTAGTTCACTTTCTGAGTTACTATATTTCTCATATATTTTTCCTTGTTTTTTGTCTTTCCCATATATTGCGGTTCCCCCTTGATTCCTATTTTTTCTATCTGATCTATAAGTTTGGAACCCTTTTATTTGATCATCATTCCCCGTCTCTTGGGAATACCAGGTTTCACTTATATTCATTATATCTATTTTCTTTTCATTTTGGGTTAGTTCTTCTAAGTACTCTATTTTTCTTTTTGAGTTACTCGTAACTAAACCCTGCGCATTCATCACTATGATGGTTTGCGTGTTTTCTCCTTCATTTAATACTGGTAGTAATAAGGATTTTCCCATTGTCTCTTTCCTGTTCTGGTATGTTGTTCTTTTTTTCATTTCCAGAAATTCTTGACCATTAAAATAAAATCCAACTTTTCCAAATAATATTTTGGATCTTCCTTCATCATAATTATTCATTTTGTGTCTGAATCTGCAATTTTCTCCGTTTCTGCAATATCCCTTCTTGCTAATAATAATACAGTTATTATCTCTTGAGTAGAATTTCGGAGCTGATGCTTTGAAATTTTTTGCTGACACCTCTGCATATCTCATTGGTGGTTTGCTTTTCTCTTTTACCTGATATTCTTGATTTCTCTCTTTATTTGTTTCTTTCTTATTTTGGATTTTATTACTTGGTTGGTTATTTATTTGATTATGATTCATGGCTACAGGGTGCATATATTTGCATTTTTTGTCGAACTTACATCCTTTTCCTTCTTTTAGGTTTTTACATATTTTTTGGATGCAGATCTCTGCAATCATCCCCATATCCATCTAAGTATGCACATTTACCATATATTTCATAGTTTTTGACATATCTTAGGAGTTTTTGTAGTAACATATTTCTCCAAATCTGCAATTCCCTCTTTTCAAAAGGTTGCAGATTTTGTCTTTTCTTGTCTATTTTTTCCTCTTTCCCGTCATTTTGTAATAGATCTGGGTAAGAGCCTCTTTCGGATTTGCTTTTCTGTTGTCATATCGTAATTTATTTCTTCGTAGGTATGCTGCTTTATTGCCTCATATGTAGTATCAATGAGTATCTCTGCATCCATACTTTTATCTTGTTCTTTGTTTTCCTTATTTTTTCTGTCATTTCATTTTGTTTACTTCTCTTCCGTTTCCTCTTCTCTTTTTTTTCTTCTTCTTCTTCCTCTTCCTCTTCTTCTTCATCCTCAACTATTTGTACATTCAATCTTGATTTAATAACATTGTCTATCCATGAATAGACATGTTGAACAAAAAATTCTTGGTATCTTTTCTCAAATCTTGTATTACCTCAGCACACTGTGGATGGGTCGGAATGTTGCATGCAGCACATTTTCTGATTAGGTTTTGTGGATTGACTATGCTATACCAAACCTTACACAGTTTGCATGCTTTTGCATTCTTTTTCCTAATACATCAATTAGGATATTCACAAGATTCACCTTATTCATTTTCTTTGTCGGAATATGTTGGTTTATGTATATTTTCTTTATGAGTCTCTTGACCACTTGGATTTTATTTGGAACTTCTTCAATTATTTTCAAGATGTTTTCATTAGATTTGTTCCAGTTTGAAGGATTATATCCTTCTAATATATCTATGAATGCTTTTGTATCTTTTTGGTTAGGACTGTTGCTGATTTCATAGATGAGAAATGCCAGTTCCCTTCCTGCTACCTCATCGTATTGCGAATCTGCTAGACACGCCAAATTACGCCACCTCTTCCCGCAGTTGGAACTTACTGCCATCTTTGTTCTGATTTATAGTATTACACTTGATAAACTAACTTAGAAGACGCTTTATCCTACTATTTTCACACTAATCTTATCACCGATAGTTCACGAACACTTCTAGATATTTCTCAAATTCTAGTCGTATGTTAAACTTGTGATATCTGTTGATTAATCTGACTTCCACGCGGGTACGACTCACCAAGCAAGATGGCGCTACTTACGGTGAGAGAGAGAAGAGAGAGAGAGATGAGAGAGAGAGAAGATGAGAAGAGAGAGAGAGAGTTCCCTCAGGGACCAGATCATGAAAGAGAGTTAAGTTATTCTCCCAGGCATCCGGATGCATGATTAAGAGAGAGACAGAGAGCGCGCTCCCTCAGGTATCCTGGTGCATATTAAGACACACAGGTATCCGGATGAGAGAGAGAGAGAGAGAGAGAGAGAGAGAGAGAGAGAGAGAGAGAGCTTTCTCAGGTATCCAGTCCCAAGAGAGGTGGCCAAAAAGAAAAAAGAAGAAAGTCGACACAAGAATGATAAGCGAGGTTATGGGTTTCCGATAAGACGAGCTGATTTTCCGACAGCAGACTTGTCTGTCTGTCTGTCTGTCGTCTATGTCAAATTTCGACTTTTCCGGATAAGAGAAAACTCGTAATTGAAGTGTCCGGATACTGGTGGGATAAATCACACTTTTCCAAAGTAGTCTAAATAGTGATATTGATTACCTAAATACTTAAGATACTTTCTGAAAAAAAGATGGTTTCACAGAGAGAGAGAGAGAGAGAGAGAGAGAGAGAGAGAGAGAGAGAGAGAGAGAGACACTTTTTCCTGAATTCTGGCGTAAAGACGAATGATGATTATGATATATATATATATATATATATCTATATATATATATATATATATATATATATATATATATATATATATATATATATATATATATATTCGTTCTTTCCAGTCTAAGAAAGGAAAGTTGAAGTCTCCAGATAGGAGAATAGTCCCAGTCCTTGTGATTTCTACATATATCAATCCAATTTTTCTATTATTAAGTCAAACTCTTTAAATTTTTCAGATTTCAAATTCTACCGCTATTAGTTCACATTTACTGGAGTACTATATTTCTCATATATTTTTCCTTGTTTTTTTTTTTGTCTTTCCCATATATTGCGGTTCCCCCTTGATTTCCTATTTTTTCTATCTGATCTATCGTTGGAATCCTTTTATTTGATCATCATTCCCAGTCTCTTGGGAATACCAGGTTTCACTTATATTCATTATATCTATTTTCTTTTTCAATTTGGTTAGTTTCTTCTAAGTACTCTATTTTTCTTTTTGAGTTACTCGTAACTAAACCCTGCGCATTCATCACTATGATGGTTTGTGTGTTTTCTCCTTCATTTAATATTGGTAATAATAAGGATTTTCCCCCTATGTCCTCTTTCCTGTTCTGGTATGTTGTTCTTTTTTTTTTCATTTCCAGAAATTCTGACATTAAAAAATCCAAACTTTTTTCCATAATATTTGATCTTCCTTCATCATAATTATTCATTTTGTGTCTGAATCTGCAATTTTCTCCATATCTGCAATATCCTCTTGCATAATAAATACAGTTATTATCTCTTGAGTAGAATCTTGGAGCTGATGCTTTGAAATTTTTTGCTGACGTCTCTGTAAATATCTCGTTGATGGCTGGCTTGCTTTTTTCTTTACCTGATATTCTTTATTCCTCTCTTTATTTGTTCCTTTCTTATTTTGGATTTTATTCAATTTTTGATTGATTTATTTATTGATTATGATTCATGGCTAAACAGGGTGCATATACTTTACATTTTTTGTCGAACTTACAATTCCTTTTCCCTTCTTTTAGGTTTTTGCATATTTTTGGATGCAGATCTCTGCAATCATCCTCATAGCCATCTAGGGTTATGCACAATTTACCATATTCTTTCATAGGTTGTGACATACCTTAGGATGTTTGTAAGTAAACATCTTTCTCTTTCTCCAAATCTGCAATTATCCCGTTCTTTTCAAAAGGTTGCAGACTTTGTCTTTTTTGTCTATTTTTTTCCTCTTTCCCGTCATTGTGTAGATCTTGGGTAGAGCCTCTTCGGGATTTTCTTTTGTGTGTCATATCGTAATTTTATTTCTTCGTAAGTATGCTGCTTTATTGCCTCATATGTAGTATCAATGAGTTATCTCTGCATCCATACTTTTATCTTGTTCTTTGTCCTTATTTTTTTCTGTCATTTCAGTTTTTGTTTACTTCTCTTCCATTTTCCTCTCTTCTTCTTCTTCTTCTCTTCCTCTTCTTCTTCATCCTCAACTATTTGTACATTCAATCTTGATTTAATAACATTGTCTATCCATGATAGACATGTTGAGCAAACATATTCTTCTATCTTTTCTCATATCTTGCATTACCTCAGCAAAATATTCTGGTATCTTTTCTCATATCTTGCATTACCTCAGCACATTTGGTTGGATTGGGAGACAGGGAGAAAGACAGAAAGAGAATGGGAACAGAGAGAGAGAGAGAGATAGAGAGAGAGAGTACAAGTCAATGTCAAAAGATACTTTAATTTGAATTACAAATGGGTCGTTAAATTTTTAATGTTGAACTAATTATACAATAATGGGGCAAAAAAAGAAAGAGAGAGAGAGAGAGAGCGAGAGAAAGATAGAGAAGGGGGAAGAGAGGAGATATAGAGAGAGAGAGAGAGAGAGAGAAGATGAGAGGAGAGGGAGACGAGCACGCACTCGCGTCTTAACCTCTTTTGTTACAAATGAGGCACCGAATGGCTGTTCTCAGTTCTGAAACAAAGGAGAGAAGAGGCGTTGGACCTTAATGGGTCCATTTGTATGCCCAGATTAGAGGGGGGGTTTTCTGGGCCAGAGTCATTTAGCAGAAGTGAGTTTTCAGCACTCGGACAATCTGGGTGAGGGGGGAGGGGGAGGGGGGAGGGGGAAGCAGAAGCAAGCAATAAAGGAAATGGAGAGAAGAGAGAGAAAGAGGGATTGAGACTGAGAGAGAGAGAGAGAGAGAGAGAGAGAGAGAGAGAGAGAGAGAGAAAGGTACCTATGTCACTATGTTCGCGTGTATCGTATAGATATATATATATATATATATATATATATATTTTTATATATATATATATATATATATATATATATATATATATATATTAAAATTATAACCATACATCTTTATCGATTAGATTTTACGCTTAGCAACATATTTCCTTTCGTTACAACTCAACTAAAACCGTACTTTGTAATACAAAACTTTTGATATACAGTCCTTGTTTCGTATCAATACCATATTTCAAATTTATGAACACTGCAGGGACAAAAGCCATTGTCTGTTTATGACAAAAGAACAAAAAAAAAAAGAGAGTCCTTTATCTGCGATGGCTAAACACCAACTCAGACACACGAGAGATTAAAAAAAGTCCACGGGTCACAATGAGACGCGCGTATGGATTCGCCCGCATTCGAGCGAAATCAACCGTTTCATTGAATTGTCTGGGATTCATCACGAAATCTTTTTCAGAGGAAACAATATCACAAATATATGTATATTTCTTTTTTATTTGGGAGAACTGAATAATGTTTTTCATCGCCAGAAAACTATTTTATATTGAATTTTTTTTGCAAGTGTTTTTGTCCTTAGAAAATCAAGAGGAAGAATTATGAAATATTATCTCTCTCTCTCTCTCTCTCTCTCTCTCATGGCGCAAGAGGTATAGCCCGTAGAGCTCACGAACTGAATGACCAGCGTTCGATCCCTGAAGTGAACGAGCAGGGACGATATTGGCTCGATCCCTAAAAATCCATTACGCCATTCAGAACCACAGCAGCGGATCGTGTATCTAGTTGTCAGTCAACTATTGTGGACTGTAACACCTGAAGTAGTTGTTAGGTTTTATTTTAAAAAGATTTATTTACAGGGACTTCGTGATGAGTTTGAGATATCTAATGTAATTTCAGTAATTTTATCAATTCGAAGAACTTTCTAAACGGCTCAAAATATGAAACTTAATATAAAAATCGACGTTGCAAATACTATTCTAGTCCGCTGGTATGGTGGCTAGCGTGGTGGCATGACGCTCAGATGTCATGAGTTCACGCCTCGCCCCCTCCCCTGACTCTGTATCGTGATCAGTTACTTCTACAGTGTCGGGGGGGGGGGGGGGGGGGGTGTCTTTAGCGGTGGGAGGTTGAAACCAACAATCTATGGATGATGAATTTCAAGTCATGGACCTTTTGGTGTACTTGTTCAAGTGAGTAGGTGTCATCCACTGAAATAATAATAATAATAATAATAATAATAATAATAATAATATAATAATAATAATAATTATTATTATTATTATTATTATTATTACAATAGCTGTTTTCAACGGCATTTAATTTATATAGAATCTTCTCAATTCTTCTTATTATCTTTTTCTCGTCGCATGTAGCTGGTGTATTAAGTTTCCTAAGGGACATGTAAAGATTTTCATTTGTCTTAGTTTTTTATTCCTCTAACGTGTCGACAGCGCACAGGCAGTCATCTATGAGAGTTTACAGTACAGTGAATTAAGATACGTTTTACAAGTATTTATAGCATGCAAGGTCGTTGTACAATTCGGTGGGGCCGGGTCGGTGGGAACGGATTTTAATTGGTCGTTGGATGGTAACGAAATCTCCCCCTGAGGCGTTCAGACCTACGTAGTTTGGACGGGTTATTAGCGTCGGTTGGGTGTTGGTTGGGGTACCCACCTCTTGGGCGGCAGGCTGTACATTTGATATGTCTTCCGCTCGTTCTCGTCCCTCTTTGCTCTCTCTTCTCTCTTTCTCTCCTCTTGCTCTCTCTCTCTCTTTCTCAAGTTCTCTCTTCTCCTGTTCTCCTTCTCACGCTCTCTCTTTCTCTCTCTCTGCCTGCCTCTCTCTCTCTCTCTCTCTCTCTGCTCTCTCCGCTCCGCTCTCTCTCTCTGGTCTCTCTCTCTCTCTCTCTCTCTCTCGTCTCTCTCGATCTCTCTCTCTCTCTCGCTCTCTCTCTCTGTCTCTCCCCCCTCGATCTCTCCTCTCTCTCTCGTGGCGGCGGTACGTAGTCGGTTGGTTTCTTGCGCCATTTCTTCTTATGATGGTGGGAAGAAACTCTGTTTCTTTTTTTTACCGTGTTGATAGTCGGTTTTTTCTCTAAAATATTGTAATGCTTCAAGATAACGTAGGCGTTTTCGGTCCGGTGCATGGTCAATAATTTCTATGTTCTTTATAAGCTCAGCTCTTTCTGGTCTCCTGTTATGTTTAGCTGAGCTTATAAAGAACATAGAAATTATTGACCATGCACCGGACCGAAAACGCCTACGTTATCTTGAAGCATTACATATATTAGAGAAAAAACCGACTATCAACACGGTAAAAGAAACAGAGTTTCTTCCACCATCATAAGAAGAAATGGCGCAGAAACCAACGACTACGTATACCGCCACGAGAGAGAGAAGAAGATCGAGGGGTGAGAGACAGAGAGAGAGATCGATAGAGAGATCGAGGGGGGAGAGACGAAGAGAGAGCGAGAGAGAGAGAGAGAGAGAGAAGAGCAAAACAGAGAGAAAGAGAAAGAGAGAGAGAGGAGCAGGCAGAGAGAGAAAGAGAGAGCGTGAGAAGGAGCGAACGAGAGAGAGAGAGAGAGAGGAACTTGCAGAAAGAGAAAGAGAGAGAGCAAGAGAGAGAGAAAGAGCGGAAGAAGTAGAGAGAGAAAGCGGGAGAGAACGAGCGGAAGATATAAATGTACAGCCTGCCGCCCAAGAGGTGGATACCCCAACCAAACACCCAACCGACGCTAATAACCCCGCCTCCAAAACTACGTAGGTCTGAACGCCTCAGGGGGAGATTTCGTTACCATCCAACGACCAATTAAAATCCGCTCCACGACCCACCCACCGATTGTACACGACCTTGCATGCTATAAATACTTGTAAAACGTATCTTAATTCAAACACTGCTACACCAGCACAGCGAAAGAGGAAGTCCTGTCACCTTAAACTGGATACCCAGTCACATAGGAATTCCAGGCAATGAGAGGGCTGATGAGCTAGCCAAAAGTACAAAACACATTGACAGAGTGCAAGTACAAATATACAACCTGCACTGCAAAACAAGTCAAGAATGCAATGAAACCACTCTGCAAAGAAAAATTGCTAAAAGACCATCGTGAGTGGGTAGAAAAGAACTCACCGTCTGCCAGATGGTATAAAAAGAAATCGACTGGTCTAGTTGCCTCCTCCCATAGGACAGGCACACACCAAGAAAACTTGCTGATGATCATTCACAGACTCAGGCTAGGATATAAAGCCTGCTGGAAAGGGTTGTGGAAAAACAGTGTTCAGGACCATGTGAACACTGTCAAGAAAAGAAACACAGCAACCACTCCTTCAACTAACCTGCTGGAATGCAGCGAAACAGCACAGCTAAGGAGGTGCAGCACAAAATGCAGTACCTGCACAAGATGCTGAGCATGCAGCTGCCACAGTCACAAAGACAATCATTGAAAACTTAGAAGAGCATGCCCAGGTGCTCTACAACCTACCTCCACCAAGGTAATCAAACTAATAAGTGAAATCAATCACCCTCATCACATCCCCTCATTGTAAGGCTCTATCCACATCATCCACTATCATTCTTTTAAAAACTTTACCTACAACTAAAATCCTCCGGCAGGGACCCAAGGGAGTAAAGGGTTGGACAACCCCACCTGCACCGCTTCTCTTCCGATTTTCGAAAGCCTTACACTCATTCAAACTTCTTCTATAATATGACATGATGCCCTCTCTTACTGACACCATCATCCTTCCCCTGTCCACTCCTATCTCTACAACTAAGATATTTCAATTTCAAAAAACTAACCATGTACCTAAAGAATCTTTTCAGATCACCTACGGGCCGAACAAGGGAAAGGCCCGTGCCAACAAGAAGTGTTGGCTTAATACAACAACAACAACAATCTTAATTTTAATTTCACTGTACTGTAAACTCTCATAGATGACTTGCCTGTGCGTTGTCGACACGTTAGAGGAATAAAACCTAAAGACAAAGAAAATCTTTACATGTACTTAGGAAACTTAATACACCAGCTACATGCTGACGAGAAAAAGATAATAAGAAGAATTGAGAAGATTCTATATAAATTAAATGCCGTTGAAACCGCTATTGTATTCAATGCTACTGCCCTCAGAGAAGGCCTCCTTCCTAATAATAATTATTATTATTATTATAATATAAAAGCTGCTATTTCATTCCACAACAAAAGAAATGGGGAAAATATCCAGCATTATAAACAACCACAGAATTTCATTACCCAGAGCCTATATATATATATATATATATATATATATATATATATATATATATAATATATATATATACGTATACTATATATCTATATATATATATATATATATATATATATATATAGGAAAACAATCGTTTTCTACTTTCAGGTCGACGACTTCTATCAAATTTCAAACCATTCCAGAGAATTCTC
>NC_061090.1:30300449-30317101 GCF_015104395.2 Macrobrachium nipponense | reverse complement strand
GAGTGGTTTGCCAGACAGGATAACCTGCTTCTTCTTGAATGGTGGCCCGAGCAAAGGAGCAGATATGAACGTGATTGAACATGTGGGTCCCAGATGGTGAACACATGGAAAATGTAAACATGAGAGAACAACACAGCAAACCATGGCTCACATCAACTCTCAGTGGGAAATTTGTAGACAGAGACCGCGCAGCAAATTTTCAACCTTGTTCATTCGATGTCCGACAGATTGAGGGAAGTGACTGAGAGAGAGGGTGGATGGTCAAGGGTATTAGGATTGTATAATATAAATGTTATATTTTTTTGTAACAGGACATAAAATGGTCTCGTTTTGTTCTCACTAGTTATTTCATTATATGTTTTAATAAACATAATTCACAACAAGTTTTTATTATAACCATGATATTCTTGATATAATATTCGAAGTATCTGTAAAAAAAAAATGGCATAATGCCTCCATACATATTGAGAGTATTGCAGTAAACTTTCCTACTTACTCTGGCCCCACATGTTTTTTGTGTGTCTTCCTAATCACCGTTTCTTGTTAACAGCATTGAATTATAGAACTGAATGACTCGCCGAGCACTGTTTTCATACAGTGAGGTCGGTAACACAAATTGCCTTACCTGTATACTTTGTTTCTCTGTGGTGCGGCCGATACAGATATGATAGTGATACTTCGCCAGTTTATTTTCGCTCATTAGCTTCTTGAGTCTATTAAAATAGTTTTCCTTATATGAAAATGTTATGCTTTATATCCTACTGATATTTTCAATGTAGTATCTTTGGTTAAAATCTAAGTTATATGAACAAGAGTAAAAATGTGGCATATTTTTTGGCCGTCGTTGTCGTTACTGAGTATAAGGGTCATATGCTCTGTAGGATATTTTAAAAGGAAACTGTCAGTTCAGTAGATGATGCTCTCTTTATGTCAGCCACTATAAAGGAAAGCCCAAATGACTTCACCTATCGCCTGAGGTCACGAAATATATAGTCTATAACTATCAGTGCATACATAATTTTAGAAAACAACAGTTAACCCTTAAAAGGTCAACCTCGTCATATGACGTGTTGCAGAAGTCGTCCCCACATATGTTGTTTACGTCATGTGACGTTCTTAAGATTTTAAATTTGCACGCCTTCATAGCTTATTGTATCGATATTGTTTCTGTACTACTTAGTGCCTTATTAGAGGCCTTGCTGGCCGTTTGCACTGCTTGTCTTCCATTTGTATGAACTGTGCGGGGGAGGGGGGCGGGGCTAATCCGGTGTGGCAAAGGATTGGTGGTGATAATTTTTTTGCCACACTTCGATTTTGAATGAAAGTATATCAGGAATAAAGTTTTTTTATTCTGTTTTTAATGGAACTGACTGTATAGAGATCCAATCGTGATTTTCGGCAATAACAATATAACTTTAAAATGTTGATACATTTTAAGTATTGTGTAATGAATATGACCGATATATAGACAATGTGGTAAGATAACGTCTTGGCCGAAAGTTAAATGAAACCTTAATAAAACAAACTTATATTACAATGAGACAACAATCTTCATTACACAATATAAACTGCTCAGATCTTTTTTTTTTTTTTTTTTTTTTTTTTTTTTTTTTTTTTTTTTTTTTTTTTTTTACTCCGTGTGTGTGTGTGTTTCTTTCCCACTATACCTAATAAGTCCGCCCACAAACGAACTCTAGAGCTTATTGGTGGAACTCTTGCTAGCAGAGAAGGAGTTCTCCCCCCATCTCCCTCAGTAAACATTGATACCATGTAATTTTTCGAAGTCTCTCAAGACAGTGTACCAGGCAAACCTGTGTCCAACTGTACATATCCATGTTGGTAGCAAAGATTATACAATTGTAGAAGAGGATTTCCAGGAACCTTCTGGAGGAGACGAAGCACTTGATAAGTAAGGCCATCTTCTCCAGGAGCAGAATTTTTTTTTTTTTGTTTTCCATAACAGCACGTCGCAGCTCATCCTCGGTGATCAGCTCTTTGTCCTCCTTGTCTGATTCCAACAATGCAGCCATCAGACGAAGGTTGCGTAAATTGCTCTGAAGAAGAGCTTCTTGGATTTGTACAGGGAGATTACTGGACCGTGACTGGGTTGACCAAGTAGTGATGAGATCCTGGGCGAGAGAGAGAGAGAGAGAGAGAGAGAGAGAGAGAGAGAGAGAGTTCATAATTTTTCTCTTGATTTTCTAAAGGACGAAAACATTTACAAAAAAAATCAATATAAAATAGTTTTCTGGCGATTAAAAACATTATTCAGCTCTCCCAAATAAAAAAAAATATTCAAATATTTGTGATATTGTTTCCCCTGAAAAAGAGTTCGTGATGAATCCCAGACAATTCAATGAAACGGTTGAATTCGCTCGAATGTGATTCCATACTCGCGTCTCATTGTGACCCGTGGACTTTTTTATCTCTCGTGTGTCTGAGTTGGTGTTTAGCCATCGCAGATAAAGGAATCGCCTTTTTTTATGTTCTTTTGTCATGAACAGACAATGGCTGTTGTCCCTGCAGTGTTCATAAATTTGAAATATGGTATTGATACGAAACAAGGATTGTATATCAAAAGTTTTGTATTACAAAGTACGGTTTTAGTTGAGTTGTAACGAAAGGAAATTTGTTGCTAGGCGTAAAATCTAATCGATAAAGATGTATGGTTATAATTATAAATATTATATATATATATACTATATATATTATATATATATATATCTATATATATATACTACGATAAAACTCGAACATAGTGACATAGGTACCTTTCTCTCTCTCTCTCTCTCATCTGCTCTCTCTCTCTCTCCTCTCTCTCTCTCTCTCTCTCTCAACTCCTCCTTCCCTCCTCTCTCCATCTCCTTTATTGCTTGCTTCTGCTTCCCCCCCACCCCACTATCCCCTCCCCCCTCCCCCAGATTGTCCGAGTGCCGAACTCACTTCTGCTAAATGACTCCGGCCCAGAAAACCCCCCCTCTAATCTGGGCATACAAATGGACCCATTAAGGTCCAACGCCTCTTCTCTCCTTTGTTTCAGAACTGAGAACAGCCATTCGGTGCCTCATTTGTAACAAAAGAGTTAAGAGCGAGTGCGTGCGTCTCTCTCTCTCTCTCTCTCTCTCTCTCTCTCTCTCTCCTCTCTCTCTCTCTGTTTCCCATTCCCTTTCCGTCTTCCTCTCTGTCTCCCCTTCTCTATCTTTCTTCCCCCGCCCTCTCTCTCTCTCTGTCTCTCTCTCTCTCTCTCTCTCTCTCTCTCTCTCTCGTATTGTATACATTTAACATTAAAATTTGTCGACCATTTGTAATCGAGTGGATATATATATATATATATATATATATATATATATATATATATATCTATATATATTATATTATATATAATAGACAGGGATGATCATGGAACGAATTAGTGTACTGCTATATATATATATATATATATATATATATTATATATATAGATATATATATATATAGCAGTACACTAATTCGTTCCATGATCATCCCTGTCTTTACTCCAGAATTCCAGGAAAAATTCTCTCTCTCTCTCTCTCTCTCTCTCTCTCTCTCTCTCTCTCTCTCTCTCTCTCTCTCTCTCTCTCTCTCTGTGAAACCATCTTTTTTTCAGAAAGTATCTTAAGTATTTAGGTAATTCAATATCACTATTTAGACTACTTTGGAAAAGTGTGATTTATCCCACCAGTATCCGGACACTTCAATTACGAGTTTTCTCTTATCCGGAAAAGTCGAAATTTGACATAGACGACAGACAGACAGACAGACAGACATGTCTGCTGTCGAAAAATCAGCTCGTCTTATCGGAAACCCATAACCTTGCTTATCATTCTTGGGTCGACTTTCTTCTTTTTCTTTTTGGCTACCTCTCTTGGGAACTGGATACCTGAGAAAGCTAGCTCTCTCTCTCTCTCTCTCTCTCTCTCTCTCTCTCTCTCTCATCTGGATACCTGTATTCCAATCATGCACCTGGATACCTGAGGGAGCTCTCTCTCTCTCTCTCTCTCTCTTCTCTCTCTCTCTCTTAATCTTGCATCTGGATTCCTGGGAGAACTTACTCTCTCTCATGCATCTGGTCACCTGAGGGAACTCTCTCTCTCTCTCTCTCTCTCTCTCTACTAAGTTGGTCAAAATTGTCTTTACCTAACCCCCTCAGTCAGATGGTCCTTAATTAAGCCATCCCTGACTACATGAATCATAAGCAGAGAATTTTAGTTGACAATGTTGAAACCACACTAAGTTCCAGTTCATTTTGCATGGAAAGGTGTTCCTGATTAACAGAAATCTATACAGACATGCATATAGGCTACACACAAACACACACACACACACACGCGCGCGCGCGCAGACAGGTCAGTTAATCAATGCCCAAGGTGGTAAATAAGGCCGTATGAAAGTCAAGTAATCGAAAACTATTTACTTATGATACAGAGAATTCAAAGACAAAACTCCGAGAAGAAAAACTGCACACACACACAGAAGTGCTTCAGTGGCGTGGGCGGTATGGTGTTGGCGTGCCACCTCGGTGGCCGCGTTTTTTATTCTCTGGCATTCCATTGAGGTGTGAGAGATGTGTATTTCTGGTGATAGAAGTTAACTCTCGAAAGTCACATAAAGCCGTTGGTCCCGTTGCTGAATAACCAAATAAAGATAACCAATAAAAACGCCATACAAATAAATAAATAAATAATAAACACACACACACAAACTGGTCAATTACTAAAAGCCCAGACAAGATCGAAAGCAATTATTTCATAATAAGAGAGAGAGAGACAAAAGAGAATGGCCTGAATTACCCTCTCCTTTCCCTCTGTCCGTACAGGCGTGACAGTCGGGAAAGTCGTCCTCGAAGGAAGAAGATCCTCTCGTGTGTCATTGAAGTGTTCAGTAGGATTCGACAGTTGATGATCCTCGGACTGATGATGGATGGCTTGAGGACCCTAGTCACTGCGACGCCGATATTGGTTCTGCCCCTCGACTCATCTACCGAACTTGACTGCGGACGGTGAGTTGTTTAACGTTATTCATTTCTGTACTGAGGACGTATTGATTTGTATTTGCAGGAGGTGAGAAAGAGATGTAGTACAACCCCTCCCTACTCTCTCTCTCTCTCTCTCTTTCTCTGTTTGTTTACTCTCTGTCTCTTCGTTTTTTTTACTCTATCTTTCTTTCTAATGTCGAACTGAATCAAGTTTATACGGAATGTCTTTCAATAATTGTCTTTCATCCCACATTCTCTCGCTCTCTCTCTCTCTCTCTCTCTCTCTCTCTCTCTGCTCTGATATTGTCCGCCCCCCCCCCCCCCCCCCCCCCCCCCCCCCCCCCCCCCCACATGATTGACCAAGCGCAGAGCCTCAATTCTGCTAAATAACTTTCCCAGACACTCCTCTAATCTGGAACTGAATAAGTTTATGTAAGATAGCTCTCTCTCTCTCTCTCTCTCTCTCTCTCTCTCTCTCTCTCTAAAACCTGCACGATTTCTTTCTTCGTACTAGAGGCTCTTGTGTGACTGACTGACAGACAGCAGAAATGGGATACGACCACTGCTTCTGACACTAAGTCCCCCACGGACAAAGTGGCATCTTGTTATGGCAAAATGCTTATATATATACCACCCCCACAGGAAACGCCCCCCACTTCCCCCCGCCCCCAGGCGCGAGCGCGTCTTGTTATACCGCGAAGACATGACAGTATTAGTGCCAAGAGCTGTCACCAACTAATGGGGGTCTGATACTTGTCGAACCGCGTCATTGAAATTGAAGGTTTGGAAATATCTTGTGATCGCAAACCTGTAGACGAGACTGGAGATAACCAGTATATTTATACGACACCTATTTGTTAATGATGAATAGGGTGTCCATAAAGTTCCAGTACCATTTCAAGTATTTATTGCTCAGAAACCATATAAAATAGAATAATGAAATTTTGTTTTCAAAATGAAGTGCTCTGAATGTAAACTTGAGGACATGTAGAACATTCTACAAAAAACTGCATTACTCTGTGTGATATGGTTTCTGAGCAATAAATACTTTCAATGGTACTGGGACTTTATGGACACCCTGTATATAACCACTGTGAATACTGGTCATATACCAAGAATAGTTTTAGGAAATGTTGGGGTTAACGAGAACCTTTTACTAGATCCTCGTCCAGGTCATCGGTTTTCAACTCGCTTCGAGTCTCTTCCAGGTCACTGGATCTTTTTCCAGGTCAAAGGATTCGAATTCGTTAGCATTCTTATTTAGTTCCTTGGAATTCATTTTGTTTTAATTCCAGTACTCCAGGTCACTGGATTCCTTTCCAGGTCAGAGGAATCGAATTCGTCAGCATCCTTATTTAGTTCCTTGGAATCCAGTTCGTTCTAATTCCAGTACTCCAGTTCAGCTTGATCTCCTTCCATGTCCCTGGATACTCCAGTCCAGTAAGCCTCTCCCCCGCCCTCTGGATTCTCATTCGATGAGGTAATGTTCTGGGTTCCTGGATTCTGATCCAGTTAGAGCTTCTTCCTGGATACCAATTACTTTGTGTCCCAGATTCCTAGATTCCATTTAGATTGTCTTTCAGATCCATGGGTTTCAATTCGGTTCTATTCCAGATATATGGATTCCAGTTAGTTTGTGTTCCAGATCCATGGACCTCAATTAATTTGTGTTCCAGATACAAGGACTCCAATTATATTTTGTCCCAGATCCTTGGATTCCAATGAGATTACCTTGCGTATCCATGGATTCCAATAAGATTGTATTCCAGATCCTGGGTTCTAATTAGACTATTTCAGATCCTGGATTCCAATAAGATTGTATTACAGATCCTGGGTTCCAATTATACTATTTCAGATCCTGGATTCCAATTAGATTGTATTCCAGATCCAGGGTTCCAAGTAGACTATTTCAGATCCTGGATTCCAATTAGATTGTATTCCAGATCCTGGGTTCGAATTAGACTATTTCAGATCCTGGATTCCAATAAGATTGTATTCCAGATCCAGGGTTCCAGTTAGACTATTTCAGATCCAGGATTCCAATTAGATTGTATTTTAGATCCTTGGTTCCTATTAGACTATTTCAGATCCCGGATTCCTATTATATTGTGTTCCAAATCCATGGATTCTATATAGAACCTGGTCCAGATCAGGTTTCCTTCCATATCCCTGGATTCCAGTTTGATTTTCTTCTACAAGTCCCCAGAATTCTTATCTGACTAGAGGAACTTTGAAGAGGCTGGATCAAAGTCCGATTAGAACCCTTCATGCAACGTAATGTTTCCTCTTATTAATTTCCCAAACACGTTCTTCATTGCCGCAACTAAATAAGAATGGATGTTTGTCAGGAAATCCGTAAGCAGTTTTTTTATTAACTTACATAGAACTAACATAGAAATCCCCAAGAAGTTTTTTTTATTAATTAACTAACATAGAAGTCTAATTCCTGCACAGATATGAGACAGTAGAAGACAAGTTGATCATAGTCTCTCTCTCTCTCTCTCTCTCTCTCTCTCTCTCTCTCTCTCTCTCTCTCAAAAGCGGTGTATATTCATGTCCTTTTAAGCCCAGATATATATGTCCACTCATACTCAGTCTATGAATAAAACATTTCCAGCAGGTGCTGTAACAAATACCTATTTCTGCCAACGATGGAAGAGGAATGAATCTGCAACGTTGACAAGATTTATGTTGCATCTTCTAACAAAAGGCCTGGATTGTAGTGAGCGCAAAATAGCGGCCATTTGTTCCTCTTCGGCAACCCACCTCCTCTCTCTCTCTCTCTCTCTCTCTCTCTCTCTCTCTCTCTCTCTCTCTCTCTCAGAGATTCCTGAACAACGGTAGGTGAGGGGTGGAATAGGATTGTTTTTTTATGTTTTAATAAGCGATATAAGTATCTGATTGTTGG
Organism: Macrobrachium nipponense; assembly: GCF_015104395.2. NCBI lineage: Eukaryota > Metazoa > Arthropoda > Malacostraca > Decapoda > Palaemonidae > Macrobrachium > Macrobrachium nipponense. Next base: position 30,309,197 of record NC_061090.1, on the reverse strand, counting down.
TCGATTGTTATGGGTCATGGCTGGTTGTGGCAAGCTGGAAAAAGAAGAGAATAATATATCCGCCTTCAGTAACTAATATTGTTTCATATTTATCTTTAAATAATAGTTGTGGCAGCTAATGGAGTGAGTAACTATAGCACAGTGTTATATAAAAAAAATTGTAGATATACTTTAGAATTAACGAATTTTAAGCGAGTTGGAGTTTACATAAATTACGAGAATCTTATAATAGCATATAACAAAAAGCCTCGGCTATAAAAAATGTCTTAGATACCTTGAATTACGTGAAATTTTTAGCTCGTTATTAATCAATAAGGTTAAAAGGAAAGAATATTAAATCCCAATCCAACCCTCTTTCCTTCTGCCTTTAAAAGAACCCATATGACCCTTGGTTCAAAATACTTTCGTCGTAAAGTTAAAGAGGTGTCCCAGTTCCTGCTCTCTCTCTCTCTCTCTCTCTCTCTCTCTCTCTCTCTCTCTCTCTCTCTCTCTTTGTATTTAACTACATGATTGTAAATTATTAATCGTACATCAGTTTTACATCATTCCTCTCTCTCTCTCTCTCTCTCTTCCTCTCCTCTCGTCATCAAGAGTCTCTCATCTCCTCGTCTCTCTCCAGTCTCTGCTGTATTTAATAAGTATTTAACCGTATGATTGTAACTTATCATAATCGTACATCAGTTTTACATCATTCCTCTCTCTCTCTCTCTCTCTCTCTCTCTCTCTCTCTCTCTCTCTCTCTCTCTCTCTCTTTCTAATATGTCTAAGGAAATTTCCTAGTACATGAATGTATGAAAATGTCTGTCATATATGGTAAGGTTGTCTATTTTCATTGAAAAGTATATTATGACTTTCTGCATTCGATTGTGAGTACAAGGTGTTTTGCAACTCCAAATTTGTACTGAAGTTCACACATACCACCAAACCTTAAAATACTGGACATGTAGTTAAGTTGACCTACACAGGCGCCCCCCCCTAAATGATAGTAATTTTTAGTGAGATGATACAGACACGCCTTGCGGGGTGCCTAGCAACGACGGGCGGCCGCATGATCCAATCGTGTGATCGCTAAGGTGTCGCCAACCTCTGGTCGCATAGGTCACCATTCCTGGCTGTTTTTCGTTCCAGCATTCTTCGAGGAGCCAAGCGCTTATCACAAAGCGCCTCTGTCTCTAGCCGGAAAAGGCTGAGATTAACAATTCACTACCACACCTTTTTTTAAGATATATATACGTATATATATATATATATATATATATATATATCTATATATAGTATATATATATATATATTATATACTGTACATAATGCATTCATATAGTATATATTAATAATACCAAATATATATATAATATATTATATATAATATATATATATATATAATTTATATATATTTATGATATTATATATATATGTATATATGTTGTAATAAGATATATATATATTATATTATATATATGTATATATATATGTATGTATATATGTTTATATATCAGTAACAATTGTGTTAATAGCGTCACTGTTATCAGGAGTACAGAAAATTGTTGATATAATTCTTACTAAATGGAATATGGAAAATGACTGAATAATATACATATATACGTGTATACATACTTAAAATCACGCGCTACAAACTCTTATAAACAAGGCATAAAGGAATTATTGCCAACGATGTGTTAATAACGAGAAGAAATAACGAAGCGTCCCAGCTGAAATGAATTTGTAAATGTAAAAAAAAAACGCAAATAATCGTAAACAAAGGAAATTGAAAATAAAACAAATACGAGTCCCGATGTCATCTTGTTTTCCGAACTAAAAATAAATAAATAAAGAAACAAAAATTCCAGACGAGAAATTTGGAAAGTTCCAGACTGAAGACGGAACCTCATTAGCATCTAATTAGCTGATCACTTCACGGGATCATTATTTTCAAGGATATTATCCTTTCAGGTATTGGGCGAGTTGTGTTGGTGAGTTTCCAGAAGGAAAGTGTTACCTGAAACAAGATAACAAAAGGTCTTTTAATATCATTATAATTCTTCTGTTTCTATTTCAGGGGAAAATATGTTGGTTTTATTGCCTTTCCTTATTTTGATTCTAGAGGAATAAACAAGCTACTATTTATTGGCTTCTCTTTCAAAGTGAGAACACTAGAGGCTGTGAGTGGAATCCGTTGCTCTCTCTCTCTCTCTCTCTCTCTCTCTCTCTCTCTCTCTCTCTCTCTCTCTCTCCATTCACTTTATTAATCTTCTCTTTTCCAAAGGTATTTCTTCCATTCCATTTATAGATGTCTTCATTTTTGTCACCTCTCCCTCTTCTCCTCCTTCCATTTGATCTGCATTTTTTCCAGCTGTCCATTTTCCCCTGCTCTCTTTTATTTTCTTTCTTCCGTTTTATCTCTCACTCAATTTGATTGTTGTTGGAATTTCTTGTTTCTCTGTTATTTCATTCAGTCGAGAGTTAGTGTATGTTCAGTGTTTTAAGATTTCTTAATGATTATCCTTTTCTTTCGAGTAAACGCGAAAATGGAGAAGTCAGAATGTACAGCATCAAAAAATCTTCAGGATTAAATAAGAATTAAGGTTTTATTATTTTTTTTAGAGATGTTTCACCACACTCACTCTCTTCTAGAATTTTTACGTTAATAAGAATTAACATCACTGAAGATCAGATAGGCAAATCATGAGAAAAACCAATCATCCCCATTTTATCAGAAATCTTATCGTCTTCGTATATTTTGTAAACAGAATTAAAGCTGTGACAATCATTCCCTCGTATAAAAGTCCTTAGTATTCTCTGTGCTTATGAGGATGAGGCCAGATAACGTACAATCAATCAGCAGTTTCTCATTCCTCCCGCCATTATCTTTGAAGAGTTAAACCAAGACAATACTGAAAATAGCAGACGAAATTACCTAACGATTTTAAACTGGTTCTTAAACTTTGGGGGAAGGCGTGAGCACTAGGGTAAAATTTAAATTTCTCTAATAATTATATTCGTTATTCCCTTAACAAGAGTGAAGAACTAATATTCGGAAGTTTGTGAACAAATGCAAAAGCATCGCCTTATAAAGCTAGTTTCTTATAGTTTTGTAGTTATTGACCTTCCTCTCTCTCTCTCTCTCTCTCTCTCTCTCTCTCTCTCTCTCTCTCTCTCTCTCAACTCCTTCTTTTTCTCTTCTTTTCCAGTTTCCTTTAAATCTGGGAGGGAATTTTACTCTAGATGGAAGGGGGGCGTGGAAGGAAGGACCAGCTCTTAGAGGGGGCGTGGTCATAAAAAGGTCAAGAACCACTGATTTAAAGTATCCAGTAAACAGTGAATGAGACACTGAATTCCATTGACATCTTGTAAATTCAAACTAAGCGCTAAGTACTTAATATGGCTGGGGAGAGTAATTTAGACGTTTTAAATTGATGTTGAGGTAGATAACCTTACGGGTTTATTTAAATGAGATAAGATTTCTGTATATTTAGTAAAGATTTTTGTCATATTTATGTTTAATAAATTAAGTATATATTTTAAATATAAAAGTTTGATGATTATATATTTTTTTATTGATTTTATCTATCATTCTCCATTTTTTAACGCTCATATCTGAACGCTGAATTTTATAGCATGTTATCATTCACTTATTCATTATTAATCATATTAATTTATACATTTACATCTTCATAGTGACGCAGAATAAATATTATAATGAATCATAATAGAGAGAGCTGGCGATTAGCTCTACCAAACATCCACTAAGATTCCGTAATAATATTTTCTTTCCAGAAACCGAGTGACTCCATGTTTGGTCAAGGGAAAATGCCTCTTATTCTCGCCACTTTTCTCCAGAAACTCAGGTAATGAGCAAACTTGAGATCGCTGCATTAAAAAAAAAAAAAAAAAAAAAAAAAACACACTTTATTAACGAAAACGCCAATCTCGCAAAAGGTTCCGTATTTTGTTCGCTGTTCTTAAGAATGCCTTTAGACGTAAGTGGTTATTTTTAAGGATTTTACTCTCTCTCTCTCTCTCTCTCTCTCTCTCACAGAGGGACCTGGGGTAACCCGAACGAGCTGTAAGGTCTGTAAGGTAAGGTCTCTCTCTCTCTCTCTCTCTCTCTCTCTCTCATCTTCTCTCTCTCTCTCTCTCATGAAAATTAGTATATATTGTAATGCTTTTTTTAGTTAGGGATTCTCTCTCTTTCTTTCTCTCTCTCTCTCTCTCTCTCTCTCTCTCTCTCTCTTTGTGTCCTGTCTTTTCCAAGTGAGGAACTATGCCGCGATTGGCATTCTCAGGAATGTTTTTTTTTCTATCAGCGCCTCCTGCAGAAGTATAGCCTATCTCCTTCGTCTGCTTCTGAAATTGCTCTTAGTTCTCTCTCTCTCTCTCTCTCTCTCTCTCTCTCTCTCTCTCTCTCTCTCTCTCTTTGCGCTTTTACCGGCACCAGTGATGCCTCACTGCTGGGGTGTCATCATGGGGCCAAAATCACAGCTGAGGGATTTTGTTTAACCAGCAGTGAGCGCCTTCCCTCTGCTCCTTGGCACCGCTCACCTAAAAAGGTCCTACTTCTTCTTCTTGGTTTCTTGCATCGCTGCAACTCTGAATTTATATATATTCAGAATTTCTGAATATATATATACTGAGAAATTAGACTTTCTTGAAACAGGTCACTGTTTCTTGTGGTTCTTCTGTGTAGGATCCCAAAATGAGGATTTCCAACTTCGTTTTGGACAATAGTAACGCGTTGGTGAAGTGTCCTCTGAAAGCTCGTATGTTTCCTTCGTTTTGATACGTGCCTTATTTAAACCAGACATTCGGTTCCTCCAGGAGTTTGTGGTCTTATTACTTGTTGTGTCTGATGGCGGGCTGCCGTGGAGATTCTGTGTCGAAAGACGCTGGAAGCTAAAGGTTGGTCTGAGAATCTGACGGAAGCTTCCAGTCTTCGCTTTTGGAATTCGAAGTCTTCCTCCTTCCTTGGAGACAGACGGAGACTGTGTGTTCATGTGTTCGTTTGTTCTTCCTCCTCCCTGTGCGTCTTGACTCCTGAAGGACGCTTTCCCGTTGACATTCTTGAGGATTTGGGAATCCTTTCTCCTCTGCTCTTTTTTTACTTATTAGTTTTTTTTTTTTTTCGACCAAGGGTCCCTTCTCATTTTGTGTAATGATCTGAGCGGTTGACTTTGGCTTCTTGCTCGTGATTGTCCCTTGTTTGATCTCTCTCTCTCTCTCTCTCTCTCTCTCTCTCTCTCTTCTCTCTCTCTCTCTCTCTTGTTTTGAAGTCTCCTTCCTTAGTGAAGTATTTATGTTCAATTGACGTATGTCTGCAGCTTGCAAACTTGGCATCTTTTAGAAAGAAAACTTGTCGATTGTCACCAGAATCTCTAGTTTATAATTCGTAAGTTAATTATTGTGGTTCTGCGTCTTTGCGTATTTGTGTTTACCTGTTGATTCCAGGATCATCCTGAATTATGCTACAGCCGAGATAGACCAGACCAGAAAGACCTCAGTCGGTCAGACCATCGCCAATTAATTAAGCGCGGTTCAGGTTCGGTATTGTTACGGGATTTACAATATATGGCTATTTAGATTAGTGACTCTCTCTCTCTCTCTCTCTCTCTCTCTCTCTCTCTCTCTCTCTCTCTCTCGAGGACTCTACAAGGTATCCCCCACACCCTTAGAGGTGGCACCTATTTACTAATAAATTCTCTCTCTCTCTCTCTCTCTCTCTCTCTCTCTCTCTCTCTCTCGTCTCTTAGTTTTCTGTCGTAACTATCAAAAATTCCTAAATCAATATGAGCTTAAAGGGCTAACCTGGTGTGGTTCTTTCTTCTTCTTCTTCTTCTTCTTCATTTTTCCTGCGTAACTTAATTTATCATATATACTCGTATATTTTTATTTACTATTCCTTATTGCTTCTCGTTACTACCCAATTGCCATGTGTTTTTTTATGCCATTTTGTTTCCTTTCTTACTTTTAACTTCTCCATTTCTGGTTTCGCCTTCCCTGTTATCAAACATTTTCCATAGGTTCATAAACATCACTATCTGTCAAGGTTGGCAATGAAAAAATCAAACTGATTTAATCAAGTGATTAAATCATTGATTTTTTCATTTCAAAATTCATGATTTTTTTTATTTTTCATTTTTCATTTTTTTATATGAAAGTAAACAAATTGAAAAATATGATTTGGAGGTTAATAAAAGCTTAAGCATAACTGTGCTGCATCTATTTATTTTGATGTAAAAAAAATTTCATGTACATAGTTTAGGCCAGAACTGGAAACCTAAAAGATAAATCAATAGTAATTCTGTCATAAGATACATTTGAGGAAATAAAAGATTGAAAAAATCTAAAAAAAGAAAATAAAAAAAAAATCACGAACCCTGTTATCTGTTGTTCCTAGAAATATGAGAAAATATTCCCTCATAAAATCCGTCATAAAATTCCTCGGGATAAAAATTCTTTTATTAACAAATCTTTTCGGCCTTTCATCTCGCATCTAATCAGCTACAGATTTATGGCGGATAAAGATGAAGTATATACATGTATACGAGATGGAACCTAAAACCCCGAATGAACCCTGATCAGGTTTAAATCATTCATAAATAGCAGCTGCCATCAAACGTACCTTTGGATAGAGATCATCGCTGTGATTTGCGACTAACGTCAATATTTCCGATCGGAAGATTTGATATTTGACTTGATTATACGAATATTTCGAGAGTAAATCGTCCAATTTTTGGTTTTTATTATATCAGGGAGATGGGCGTTTAATGCGATAAACTGTGAGCTTGCGTGGTCCAGTGGTTAGAAAGCTCAAGAATTCTCGCCCTAGTTTGGGCTAGGGTTCGAGTCCTGAGCGAGTACGAACGCTTGTTTCACAAGACATTTTTATTGCCATTGGGCTGACCTGATGGGTGAATTGGGTACCTGGTATTGTAGAAAATTCGACTGACTTAATAAACTACTATAATATTGTATTCGTTTTGCTGAGAATTCTGGAAAGTTTGAACCTCGAGCGAGTTCGAACAATGAATTCACAAGCCATTTATGTTTGAATTTTATCTCTCTTGACATGAGCAGTGAATTAAGTACTAGGTGTTGGAGAGAATTTATTCCACATAATTCACTGATATGGAATCATATTCGTTTTTGCATAGAATGCCGCACGTTAAAGTGTTAAAATCAGCGTTCAAAAGAGGACTTTTTAATACAACTGGAGAAGTCATCTGGAATATTGATTTGTGTAGCCATAAAAACCCCAAATTAAAAGAGGATCCGATGTATATTTCCGCTGATGCTGTTTCTTCTACTGAAGTGCTTAAATCCCAAGCAGAGTTGTTGCTTCATTTAGAGCTTTCTCTCTCTCTCTTGTAAGACAAAAAAAAAAAAAAAAAAAAAACTCAAAGTATCGCATCGGGAATACTGGTGCAATCAAATACGCAGATTTCATCAAAGTAACCGCCCCGGCTGTACCTACTAGTGGGGAACACTGTCAGGATCATTTTAATCACGAATTTGACGATGAAAAACCTCACATACACAAGTGACACATCTGGTATTCCGACGCCTCCTGCTATTGTAATGATGGATAATACTTTAGCAGATTTATTTGTTTGTCTTTTTTTTCGATGGAGCGTTGAAGCAGGAAAAGTTGTCTGTGTGGGAGGGGGGTATTGGAAAGGGAGGGTTTCGACTCCCCCGCCATGATGTGCTCGCGAGATATAGAGGTGAGTGGCGCATTGTGTGTGTGTGTGTGTGTGTGTGTGTATGTGTTTGTAAACGTTGGTGTTTGAATTTCTACAGGGGAGACTTCAGAGTGAGTGTATGAAATGGCATTGGTTTTATATATATCTACATATAAATATATAGAATGTATATATGTGTGTTTATATATATATATGTATATATATATAAATAAATATAGTTATACACACACACACACACACACACACACATATATATATATATATATATATATATATATATATATATATATATATCTATATACATACATACATACATATATATATATATATATATATATATATATATATATATATATATATGTGCAGCATTATAATATAACATGTCCTCTCCATGGAGAATGACACAATCACGATTGTATTAACCCGGACGTTAATTTAAAATGAACGTGGCTCATCTCCTGAAAGCCCTAATTGTCAATTCTGTAACGAAATCTCTTGTAATCCCTTCCAGCTGAAAGGTGGGGGACATCACATACAAAATGCATGAAGAGGATGTTTTTTCTTTTTTTTTTTTTTGCAATTCATAATTCACGACGAGGCGGGACTATCCGTCCCGTCTGTAACAAGTGGGATCTGTTCTTGATGAGGGAAGGATCAGCACGTCCTAAATAGTCCATTTTTTATTTCAGCCGTTTCGCTTTAATTTGACACGATGACCTTTGTATCGTTTATATATATATATATATATATGTATATATATATAGATATATATATATATAGTTATATATATATAATATATATATATTATATATATAGTAATAAGGTCGCAATTTTTTGTTTTCGTTTTATGCAATGCATGCATTTAGAGAATGATGATGTCTCTCTCTCTATCTCTCTCTCTAGGACTCTACAAGGTATCCCCCACACCTTAGAGGTGGCACCTATTTACTAATAAATTCTCTCTCTCTCTCTCTCTCTCTCTCTCTCTCTCTCTCTCTCTCGTCTCTTAGTTTTCTGTCGTAACTATCAAAAATTCTTAAATCAATATGAG
>NC_061090.1:30295909-30299949 GCF_015104395.2 Macrobrachium nipponense | reverse complement strand
CAACAATAATAATAATAATAATAATAATAATAGTATCTTCAAATCACCATGCACCCAAATGGATGACCACAGGATGAACATCCTTAGTACAAAAAGACAAGAGTAAGGGAAATATAGCCAGTAACTACAGGCCTATCACCTGCCTACCAATAATGTGGAAGTTACTAACAGGTATCATCAGTGAAAGGCTATACAACTACCTAGAGGAGACAAACACCATCCCCCACCAACAGAAAGGCTGCAGAAGGAAGTGTAGGGGCACAAAAGACCAGCTCCTGATAGACAAAATGGTAATGAAGAACTGTAGGAGAAGGAAAACCAACCTAAGGCTAAGGCCCCACCGAATCCGTCGCGGCGCGTCGCGTGCGTGCAACACGGCTATCCGTCTACAAGCGTCTCCGTCTTCTGCGAGTGTGGGCCCAACCAGACAAACGAGTGACGGTTATAAGACGGACAATTCAAACTTCACCAGTACTTGCCGTTATGAAGGGAGAGCGCGAGGTTTTTCCTCTGTCTCGGTGCTGTCAACCAAATTAGAGGCGTTGAACAGTAGGAAAATCTGGACTTATGACATAACTTTAAATGAGGAAAGAGTGAATATGCAAAACTCTTTCATAAGTTACGATAGCGTCCAGACAAGTTTTTAAAAAATATTGTCGGATGCCGCGGAAAACCTTTGACTTAGTTCACGAGGGCATTATATCTCGAATATCAAAATTTGATACCAATTACAGAAGATCCGTATCAACGTAAGAAACTTGTAGTAACTCTGAGGGAAGGATTACTGATTTCGAAATTAAAGTTACACTTTATTTTATTTAATACAAAAATTAAGATACATAGAATTGTGTGTGAACTGAACACTTTGATACAGGAACTTCTGAAACAAAGATATTTACATAAATGTATCCATTAGAATATAATAAAAAAAATACTTTAATCCTTTATTTTAACCACAAATCATCACATTTGATTATAACTCAAAGTTGGGCAGGTGGTTCAAATGCAAGTGTTGTATGTCTACCACAATTTCTTCCTTCATGCGGACCCCAGCTCGGAGACGCACGTCCACGTGCGGCTAAAAACAAAATGTTTTGTTCCTTGTGCGTCTAGTCCGGTAACGCACCTGACGCCACGCACGCTCATGCGCCGTGTGGGGCCACTTGTGTTTGAACTATGACAGTTGATCGAAACGCACAAAACGCGTAGCCGTGTTGGACGCACGCGACGCGCCGCGCCGGATTCGGTGGGGCCTTAGCCTAAGCATGGCATGGATAGACTATAAGAAAGCCTTCGACATGATACTACACACATGGGTAATAGAATGCCTGAAAATATATGGGGCAGAGGAAAACACCATCAGCTTCCTCAAAAATACAATGCGCAACTGGAATACAATACTTACAAGCTCTGGAATAAGACTAGCAGAGGTTAATAACAGGAGACGGATCTTCCAAGGCGATTCACTGTCCCCGCTACTCTTCGTAGTAGCCATGATTCCCATGACAAAAGTACTACAGAAGATGGATGCCGGGTACCAACTCAAGAAAAGAGGCAACAGAATCTACCATCTGATGTTCATGGATGACATCAAGCTGTATGGTAAGAGCATCAAGGAAATAGATACCCTAATCCAGACTGTAAGGATTGTATCTGGGGACATCAGGATGGAGTTTGGAATAGAAGAATGCGCCTTAGTCAACATACAAAAAGGCAAAGTAACGAGAACTGAAGGGATAAAGCTACCAGATGGGAGCAACATCAAACACATAGATGAGACTGTATACAAATAACTGGGAATAATGGAAGGAGGGGATATAAAACACCAAAAGATGAAGGACACAATCAGGAAAGAATATATGCAGAGACTCAAGGCGATACTCAAGTCAAAACTCAACGCCGGAAATATGATAAAAGCCATAACACATGGGCAGTGCCACTAATCAGATACAGCGCAGGAATAGTGGAGTGGACGAAGGCAGAACTCCGCAGCATAGATCAGAAAACCAGGAAACATATGACAATACACAAAGCACTAAACCCAAAAGCAAATACGGACAGACTATACATAACACGAAAGGAAGGAGGGAGAGGACTACTAAGTATAGAGGACTGCGTCAACATCGAGAACAGAGCACTGGGGCAATATCTGAAAACCAGTGAAGACGAGTGGCTAAAGAGTGCATGGGAAGAAGGACTCATAAAAGTAGACGAAGACCCACAAATATACAGACAGGAAAATGACAAACAGAACAGAGGAATGGCACAACAAACCAATGTACGTACAATTCATGAGACAGACTAAAGAACTAGCCAGCGATGACACATGGCAATGGCTACAGAGGGGAGAGCTCAAGAAGGAAAACTGAAGGAATGATAACAGCGGCACAAGATCAGGCCCTAAGAACCAGATATGTTCAAAGAACGATAAACGGAAATAACATCTCTCCCATATGTAAGAAGTGTAATACGAAAAATGAAACCATAAACCACATAGCAAGCGAATGCCCGGCACTTGCACAGAACCAGTACAAAAAGAGGCATGATTCAGTAGCAAAAGCCCTCCACAGGAACCTGTGTAAGAAACATCAGCTACCTTGCAGTAATAAGTGGTACGAGCACCAACCTGAGGGAGTGATAGAAAACAATCAGGCAAAGATCCTCTGGGACTATGGTATCAGAACAGATAGGGTGATACGTGCAAATAGACCAGACGTGACGTTGATTGACAAAGTCAAGAAGAAAGTATCACTCGTTGATGTCGCAATACAATGGGACACCAGAGTTGAAGAGAATGAGAGGGAAAAAATGGATAAGTATCAAGATCTGAAAATAGAAATAAGAAGGATATGGGATATGCCAGTGGAAATTGTACCCATAATCATAGGAGCACTAGGCACGATCCCAAGATCCCTCAAAAGGAATCTAGAAAAACTAGAAGCTGAAGTAGCTCCAGGACTCATGCAGAAGGGTGTGATCCTAGAAACGGCGCACATACTAAGAAAAGTGATGGACTCCTAAGGAGGCAGGATGCAACCCGGAACCCCACACTATAAATACCACCCGGTCGAATTGGAGGACTGTGATAGAAAAATAATAATAATAATAATAATAATAATAATAATAATAATAATAATAATAATAATAATAATCTAGAAATGATTTCTATTGTGAAATTTTTCCTTTCTTCTTTGCCTTTTTCTCTCTCTTTCTTCTTCTTCTTCTTCTTCTCTGTTCCTTTGTCATTTTCCCGAAGACGGAAAAAAAATTGTAATGCCATTAAGTCTCTGGCCCAAGTTGAGATGAAAGACCCGAACGCAAAGTTAAGGGTCCTTAATTAAACGAAATGACGAAAAAAGATTAAAAATAAAATACTAAAGAATTTTTTTTTAAAGCGAAAAAAATTTATATCGCAACAACAAAAATCGAGAAAAACATTTCTTAATCGGATAGAGATGAAAATCTAACAAAATGAAAAAACAGTAAAAATATTAAAAAGTAAAAAAATATAAAATCTAAAAAATAAAAAAATCGAAATAAATTAAAATGGAAAAAATTTAAAGAACAAGATTCATAGCACTTTCAACTTTCTTTCGCTTTCGGAAATAAAGGAAATTTTTTTTTATTTCCCTGTGTAATACATTCTTGTTTACAGAGAGAGAGAGAGAGAGAGAGAGAGAGAGAGAGAGAGAGAGAGAGAAATTCCCTGATAACAGAATCCGAAACACATTATTAATTACCCTTTCCCTACATCAGTGCAATTACCTAACAAGTAATTAGCAATTAGCTTAAACCATTTACAGTAATTGAGTTAAGCAGATAAATTGTGCTATAGAATCATATTAATTTCTGCAACCAATAAAATTAGTATTTAATTTATGTTAAAAAGGAAATATCATATTCTTAAATTAACCATTAAGGAATAATGTAATTAAGTTTAAACTGATATAGTGATAGGGAAATATTATTTAAAAAGGCATTAAACATGAACGTAATTATAGTTAATTATAGTTACATAAATTTGGGAAGGGGGGGATAGG
>NC_061090.1:30273409-30293409 GCF_015104395.2 Macrobrachium nipponense | reverse complement strand
AATAATATATACACAGGGTGGGCCAAAAGTAGCCTCACAGTTACTTCATGAACTGTTTCTCATTCAAAGTACTCTTCAATAGAAAATTAATACTGTGCCATTGATACATGCTACTTATTTTTATCCTTTTCATGTCACTCATTCTTAAATATGCCACTTATTCATGTCTGGAAAAATGTATGCTTTTAATAAATTATTTTTTATTCTGTTTTAACTGTGAGGCTACTTTTGGCCCACCCTGTATATATATATATATATATATATATATATATATATATATATATATATATATATATATATATATATATAAACGACACAAAGGTCATCGTGTCAAGTTAAGGCGAAACAGCTGAAATAAAAAATGGACTAATTAGGACGTGCTGATCCTTCCCTCATCAAGAACAGATCCCACTTGTTACAGACGGGACGGATAGTCCCGCCTCGTCGTCAATTATGAATTGCAAAAAAAAAAAAAAAGAAAAAACATCCTCTTCATGCATTTTGTATGTGATGTCCCCCACCTTTCAGCTGGAAGGGATTACAGGAGATTTCGTTACAGAATTGACAATTAGGGCTTTCAGGAGATGAGCCACGGTTCATTTTAAATTACCGTCCGGGTTAATACAATCGTGATTGTGTCATTCTCCATGGAGAGGACATGTTGTATTATAATGCTGCATATATATATATATATATATATATATATATATATATATATATATATATATATGTATGTATGTATGTATGTATATATATATATATATATGTGTGTGTGTGTGTGTGGTGTGTTAGTGTGTGTGTGTGTGTGTGTATAACATATATTTATTTATATATTTATAATATACATATATATATATATATATATAAACACACATATATACATTCTATATATTTATATGTAGATATATATAAAACCAATGCCATTTCATACACTCACTCTGAAGTCTCCCCAGTAGAAATTCAAACACCAACGTTTACAAACACATACACACACACACACACACACACACAATGCGCCACTCACCTCTATATCTCGCGAGCACTCATGGCGGGGGAGTCGAAACCCTCCCTTTCCAATACCCCTTCCACCCCAGACAACTTTTCCTGCTTCAACGCTCCATCGAAAAAAAAAGACAAACAAACAAATCTGCTAAAGTATTATCCATCATTACAATAGCAGGAGGCGTCGGAATACCAGATGTGTCACTTGTGTATGTGAGGTTTTTCATCGTCAAATTCGTGATTAAAATGCTCCTGACAGTGTTCCCCACTAGTAGGTACAGCCGGGGCGGTTACTTTGATGAAATCTGCGTAATTGATTGCACCAGTATTCCCGATGCGAGTACTTTGAGTTTTTTTTTTTTTTTTTTTTTTTTTTCTTGTCTTACAAGAGAGAGAGAGAGAGAGAGAGAGAGAGAGAGAGAGAGAGAGCTCTAAATGAAACAACAACTCTGTTTGGGATTTAAGCACTTCAGCAGAAGAAACAGCATCAGCGGAAATATACATCGGTTTCCTCTTTTAATTTGGGGGTTTTATGGCTACACAAATAAATATTCCAGATGACATCTCCAGTTGTGTTAAAAAGTCCTCTTTTGAAAGCTGATTTTCACACTTTAACTTGCGACATTCTATGCAAAAACGAATATGATTCCATATCAGTGAATTATGTCGAATAAATTCTCTCCGCCACCTAGTACTTAATTCACTGCTCATGTCAAGAGAGATAAAATTCAAACATAAATGGCTTGTGAATTCATTGTTCGAACTCGCTCGAGGTTCAAACTTTCCAGAATTCTCAGCAAAACGAATACAATATTATAGTAGTTTATTAAGTCAGTCGAATTTTCTACAATACCAGGTACCCAATTCACCCATCAGGTCAGCCCAATTGCAATAAAAATGTCTTGTGAAACAAGCGTTCGTACCCGCTCAGGACTCGAACCCTCGCCCAAACAGGGCGAGCGGATTCTTCAGCTTTCTAACCACTGGACCACGCAAGCTCACAGTTTATCGCATTAAACGCCCATCTCCCTGATATAATAAAAACCAAAAATTGGACGATTTACTCTCGAAATATTCGTATAATCAAGTCAAACATTATATCTTTCGATCGGAAATATTGACGTTAGTCGCAAATCACAGCGAAGATCTCTATCCAAAGGTACGTTTGATGGCAGCTGCTATTTATGAATGATTTAAACCTGATCAGGGTTCATTCGGGGTTTCAGGTTCCATCTCGTATACATGTATATACTTCATCTTTATCCGCCATAAATCTGTAGCTGATTAGATGCGAGATGAAAGGCCGAAAAGATTTGTTAATAAAAGAATTTTTATCCCGAGGAATGTTATGACGGATTTTATGAGGGAATATTTTCTCATATTTCTAGGAACAACAGATTACAGGATTCGTGATTTTTTTTTTTTTCTTTTTTTAGATTTTTTCAATCTTTTATTTCCTCAAAATGTATCTTATGACAGAATTACTATTGATTTATCTTTTAGGTTTCCAGTTCTGGCCTAAACTATGTACATGAAATTTTTTTTATATCAAAATAAATAGATGCAGCACAGTTATGCTTAAGTTTTTATTAACCTCCAAATCATATTTTTCAATTTGTTTACTTTCATATAAAAAAATGAAAAATGAAAAATAAACAAAATCATGAATTTTGAAATGAAAAAATCAATGATTTAATCACTTGATTAAATCAGTTTGATTTAATCATTGCCAACCCTGACAGATAGTGATGTTTATGAACCTATGGAAAATGTTTGATAACAGGGAAGGGGAAACCAGGAATGGAGAAGTTAAAAGTAAGAAAGGAAACAAAATGGCATAAAAAAACACATGGCAATTGGGTAGTAACGAGAAGCAATAAGGAATAGTAAATAAAAATATACGAGTATATATGATAAATTAAGTTAAGCAGGAAAAAGGAAGAAGAAGAAGAAGAAGAAGAAGAAAGAACCACACCAGGTTAGCCCTTTAAGCTCATATTGATTTAGGAATTTTTGATAGTTACGACAGAAAACTAAGAGACAAGAGAATAGGAGGGGAGTAAGAAGAGAGAGAAGAGAGAGAGAGAGGATCGAGAGAGAGAGATGAGAGTAGAGAGGAGAGAGAGAGAGAATTTATTAGTAAATAGGTGCCACCTCTCAAGGTGTGGAGGATACCTTGTAGAGTCCTAGAGAGAGAGAGAGAGAGAGAGAGAGAGAGAGAGAGAGAGAGATTCACTAATCTAAACAGCCGTATATTGTAAATCCCGTAACAATACCGAACCTAAACCGCGCTTAATTAATTGGCGAAGGTCTGACCGTCTGAGGTCTTCCTGGTCTGGCCTATCTCGGCTGTAGTATAATTCAGGATGATCCTGGAATCAACAGGTAAACACAAATACGCAAAGACGCAGAACCACAATAATTAACTTACGAATTATAAACTAGAGATTCTGGTGACAATCGACCAGTTTTCTTTCTAAAAGGTGCCAAGCTTGCAAGCTGCAGACAAACGTCAATTGAACATAAATACTTCACTAAGGAAGGAGACTTCAAAACAAGAGAGAGAGAGAGAGAGAGAGAGAGAGAGAGAGAGAGAGAGAGAGATCAAACAAGGGACAATCACGAGCAAGAAGCCAAAGTCAACCGCTCAGATCATCACGCAAAATGAGAAGGGACCCTTGGTCGAAAAAGAAAAAAAAAGAGCAGAGGAGAAAGGATTCCCAAATCCTCAAGAATGTCAACGGGAAAGCGTCCTTCAGGAGTCAAGACGCACAGGGAGGAGGACGAACAAACGCACGAACACACAGTATCCATCTGTCTCCAAGGAAGGAGGAAGACTTCGAATTCCAAAAGCGAAGACTCGGAGCTTCCGTCAGATTCTCAGACCAACCTTTAGCTTCAAGCGTCTTTCGACACAGACTCTCCAAGGCAGTCCGCCATCAAACACAACAAGGATAAGACCACAAACTCCTGGAGGAACCGAATGTCTGGTTCACATATGGGACGGTCCAAATGTGAAGGAAACATACGAAATTGGAAATCCTTATTTTGGGATCCTACACAGAAGACCCACAACAAACAGTGACCTGTTTCAAGAAAGTCTAATTTCTCAGTATATATATATTCAGAAATTCTGAATATATATAAATTCAGAGTTACAGCGATGCAAAAAACCAAGAAGTAGTACTACCATTTTTGGTGAGCGGTGCCAAGGAGCAGAGGGAAGGCGCTCACTGCTGGTTAAACAAAAACCCTCTGCGGTGATTTGGCCCCGTGATGACACCCCAGCAGTGAGGCATCACTGATGCCGGTAAAAGCGCAAGAGAGAGAGAGAGAGAGAGAGAGAGAGAGAGAGAGAGACCTAATAACAACTTCAGAAGCAGAAGAGAATGTCAAACGCGGCATAGTTCCTCACCTGGAAAACACAAGGCACAAGGCTCCAGGAAGGACAGGGGCCAAGAGAACGCTCCTGCAGGCACAAAGCAGAAACCCAGATGGAAGAAGTTGCCGATCCTGAGGAAGAGAAGGGCTGGCATAAGGGCTGAGAGAGAAAGCGGAGAAAGGATGCATGAGGATCTGATAGAAACATAGATACTACAAGGAGACGAGGGACGAGAGGAAGAACTGGACGCAGGAAGGAGACCACAAAACGGAAATGAGAGGCACTTTGGGAAAACAAGAAATACCCCCAGAGGTCAATCGGAAGGATATTCAGAGACAGAGACAAAAGACAACAAGGATAAAAGAGACAGAAGCCATTAGAGGATCATCCATATACCGATTTTGTGCAAAGGTAAAAACTGTTAATGTTCATATCAGGGATCCTCCAGATGACAAACCACAAGAGAAGTTAGAGAACGCTCCTCCAGGCACAAGGCAGAAAGCCAGAGAGAGAGAGAGAGAGAGAGAGAGAGAGAGAGAGAGAGAGAGAGAGAGATCCCTAATTATGACCAAAAGAGCATTACAATATTTACTCATTTTCATGAGAGAGAGAGAGAGAGAGAGAGACCTTACCTTACAGACCTTACAGCTCGTTCGGGTTACCCCAGGTCCTTCTGTGTGTGTGTGTGAGAGAGAGAGAGAGAGAGAGAGAGAGAGAGAGAGAGAGAGAGAGTAAAATCCTTAAAAATAACCACTTACGTCTAAAGGCATTCTTAAGAACAGCGAACAAAATACGGAAACTTGGCGAGATTACCGTTCTCATTAATAAAGTGTTTTTTTAGTGCAGCAATCTCAAGTTTGCTCATTACCTGAGTTTCTGGAGAAAAGTGGCGAGAATAAGAGGTATTTTCCCTTGACCAAACATGGAGTCACTCCGTTTCTGGAAAGAAAGGATTACGGAATCGTAGTGGATGTTTGGTAGAGCTAATCTCCAGCTCTCTCTATTATGATTCAATATAATATTTATTCAGCGCCGCTATGAAGATGTAAATGTATAAATTAATATGATTAATAATGAAAAAGTGAATGATAACATGCTATAAGATTCAGCGTTCAGATATGAGCGTTAAAAAAAGAAGAATGATAGATAAAACCAATAAAAAAAATTATGATCATTAAATTTTTATATTTAAAATATATACTTAATTTATAAAACATAAATATGACAAAAATCTTTACTAAATCGACACGATGACCTTCGTGATGTTTATATATATATATATATATATATATATATATATATATATATATATATATATGTATGTATATATGTATATGTATATATATATATATATATATATATATATATAATATATATATATATAAAAAATATATATATATATATATATATATATAGTGTCCAGAAGGAGTCCATGATACGAGATTTAAAAGGCCAAGTTTATTGCCTATGATACGTTTCGCATATACATCTGTGTGCATCATCAGTCCGTGAATAAAATACAAAGACATATTATAAACCAATTATATAAAATTAAAAGGAATTCACAATTTTAAAAAATAAAGTCTAAAAAAATTAAAAAGAGCAGTAAATAAAAAGAGAGACTACTAAAAACACCAACCGTCCATGATCAGAGAGAGGTGAAGATGGAATGATCATGGACGGTTGGTGTTTTTAGTAGTCTCTCTTTTTATTTACTGCTCTTTTTAATTTTCTTTAGACTTTATTTTTTAATTGTGAATTCCTTTTAATTTTATATGATTGTTTATAATATGTCTGTATTTTATTCACAGACTGATGATGCACACAGATGTATATGCGAAACGTATCATATGCAATAAACTTGGCCTTTTAAATCTCGTATCATGGACTCCCTCTGGACACTTTATAATTGAATGCTGAATGATGATATATATATATATATATATATATATATATATATATATATATATATATATATAATATATATATATATTGCGTAGGTATATTCAACACGTGTGATAATTTCTAATTGAGATAATTCCTTTAGTATTTTCTTAGTGGAGAGCAGTTGAATACTAGTTAATTTAATTCATTGAAGGTTAAGTCTCTCTCTCTCTCTCTCTCTCTCTCTCTCTCTCTCTCTCTCTCTCTCTCTCTGCCAGGACAGACAGTATGAGTATTACTTAAAAAATTCCATCGTGCTTCAGTTGACCCTAGAAGTGAATAATGTATCTCGTTATTTAACTGGTTTGTGTGTGTGATCGAGAGAGAGAGAGAGAGAGAGAGAGGAGGAGAGAGAGAGACTGAGTTATGACCTGTCATGGGGATGTAGGAGAATCAGTCAGTCCGTCACAGGAATAGATAGATAGATAGATAGATGTTCATGATCGATGCCCAATTCTGGAAGTGACCGAGGGATTATAAATCACCCCTGATCGAGTCAGTTCCGACTTCCCTTTTGTTTGATGTCTCTTTCTATTCCCTTCACTTTCTCCTTATTCTTCTTCTTCTTCTTCTTTTTCTTCTTCTTTTTTCTTCCTCTTCTTCTTCTTCTTCTTCTCCTTCTTCTTCATATTTTTCTTCCTCTTCTTCCTCTTCTTCTTCTTCATCTTTTCTTTCTCTTTCTTTATTTTTATTCCTCTTCTTTTTCTTCTTCTTCTTTAGCCTCTTCTTCTTCTCCTTCTTCTTCAGCCTGTTGTTGTTCTTCTTCTTCTTTAGCCTCTTCTTCTTCTTCTTCTTCTTCTTCTTCTTCTTCTTCTATATATATATATATATTTATATATATATATATATATATATATATATATATATTTATAAAAAATCACAAAAAAAATATACATTATATATAATATACTTTTATATATTATTTATACAAATATATTTTATATAAATATATATATATATATATAGTATATAATAACGTATACATCATTATAAATATGCAGTAATTGTAGTCTACGATATTGCTAATATACACTGAAAATGGCTACACAGTAAATTCGTAATACTCTTATTAGAAAAAAAATAAAAAATACAGATATTATATTCCCAGACCGCCAATCGCCTAACCGCATTTGTATTTACGGTGATTTGCGGCAATATCAATTAATATGTAAATAGCTATTGGCCGCTTACCTGTGTTATGCGGGTCAGGTAATGGGCGTATTTTGCAAATGCCAAATCTGTCAGTTGGTCGGTCTCTTGTCTGTCCGTCTGTCTGTCAGTCGGTCGGTCGGTCTGTCTGTCTGTTTGTCGGTACTAACAATAAAGTATTATGCAATTTCCCCATTTCCCAAAATAATTGAACCGTAGTTGTAATAATTCTAATTATCGACTGTAACCTATCCCCCCCCCCTTTTCCAAATTTATGTAACTATAATTAACTATAATTACGTTCATGCTTAATGCCTTTTTAAATAATATTTCCCTCTCCCCATATCAGTTTAAACTTAATTACATTATTCCTTAATGGTTAATTCAAGAATATGATGTTTCCATTTTAACATGAATTAAATAATAATTTTATTGATTGCAGAAATTAATATGATTCTATTAGCACAATTTAATTGCTTAACTCAATTAGTGTAAATGGTTTAAGCTAATTGCTAATTACTTGTTAGGTAATTGCACTGATGTAGGGAAACGGTAATTGATGTGTTTTGGATTCTGTTATCAGGGAATTTCTCTCTCGTTCTCTCTCTCTCTCTCTCTCTCTCTCTCTCTCTCTCTCTCTCTCTCTCTGTCTGAACAAGAATGTATTACACAGAGAAATATTTAAAAAAATTTTCCTTTATTTCCAAAAGCGAAAGATAGTTGAAAATGCTATGAATCCTCTTCTTTTTTTTTCTATTTTCATTTGTTTGGTTTTTTAATTTTTTTAGATTTTATATTTTTTTACTTTTTAATATTTTTACTGTTTTTTTCATTATGTTAGATTTTCATCTCTATCCGATTAAAAAATGATTTTCTCGATTTTTGTTTTTACGATATAAATTTTTTTCGATTTAACAAAAATTA
This sequence comes from Macrobrachium nipponense, assembly GCF_015104395.2. Lineage (NCBI taxonomy): Eukaryota > Metazoa > Arthropoda > Malacostraca > Decapoda > Palaemonidae > Macrobrachium > Macrobrachium nipponense. Next base: position 30,285,008 of record NC_061090.1, on the reverse strand, counting down.
ATTTGTATTTTAATTTCCATCTTTTTTCATCATTTTCTTTAATTAAGGACCCTTAACTTTGCGTTCAGGCCTTTCATCTCAACTTGGGCCAGAGACTTAATGGCATTACAATTTTTCTTTTCGGTCCTCGGGAAAATGACAAAGAAGCAAAGGAGAAGAAGAAGAGAGAGAGAGAAAAAAAAAAGGCAAAGAAGAAAGGAAAAATTTCACAATAGAAATCTTTTCTAGATTATTATTATTATTATTATTATTATTATTATTATTATTATTATTATTATTATTATTATTATTGTTGTTGTTGTTGTTGTTGTTGTTGTTATTGTTGAAAAGGATGGCTGCATTTTGCAAATTTATCTTATACAGGATCTTTTCTGTTTTCTTTATAATTCACTCTTCACCTACAACGATATTGGTCAATAAATGACCAATATTCATATTGAATAAAAAGACAGCTTGGATTGCAGGAAACATTTTTTATTGAAAATATTCCATCAGAAATCTTGGGATTCCTTCGTGGTCTCGTTCCGTGGTCTGGATTCATGTTCTCCTATAGTAGATTCACATCAACCGTGCATTTGATGTGTAGGCCAGTCCTTTACGACGCTCCTGATTGACTATTGATAAGCCAATCACAGGGCTGGAAACTATCAGTTTCTCTCGAGAGTTCACATGGGTAGGATCTATGTTCCACTTCTCCTGAGGGATACTTTTGAAAGACGTATCCCATGTGAACTCTCTCAAGGGACTGAGGAGAGTTTCCAGCCTTGTGATTGGCTTATCAACAGTGAATCAGGAGCGTCGCAAGGGACTGGTGGCCTAGACATCAAATTCACGGTTGATGTGAATCTACTATAGACCAGGTTGTTGGACCGTCGACACGTTTCGACAAGTTCGGTGGTCATCCTCTGGACGTGGTTGAGTATTGTCTTAAGTCTCTGCATATATTCTCTCCTGATCTCTTTGCTTTTTATATCCTCTCCTTCTATTATTCCCAGGTATTTGTATCCTATCTCATCTATGTATTTGATGTTATTCCCATGTGGTAACTTTACCCCTTCACTGCTTGTCACTTTGCCCTTTTGTATGTTGAGCGAGGTACATTTCCGCTTACTCGGTGAGTAAGCCTACAAAATACTAGTTGTGTTTGGTGGTGGTGGTGGTGGGGGGGGTGGGGGGGGACGGTTAGGAAAGGTCAGTGGAAGAGTCTGAAAAGGTCTGAAAAAGGTTTTCGCGGGAGTTAAAGATACAGGAATTTTAGGATGGGATATTTATGATTTATTTATTTCTGTGAGTTATTTTGTCTGACTTGTTTTTTTTAACCTGGATTCGATATCCTATAAAGTTCTATTGCATTTTCATCCAAGCATTTAACACCGAGATAAATACTCATTATACTTCGCAGAATACTATTCTAGATCCCTTCAACCTTGTACGATTTCCTTTAATATTTACTGGTAATATTTACCGGCAGTTAAAAAAGTATCTATATCTAACTACCATACAGTATTTGTATCCAACTACCATACAGTTCTTTCTGAGGCAGTTAACAGGCAAAGTGTAGTTGGCAAAATTCCTGAATGATCAACAGTACTTTACTTTAATTTTTGTCTTATTTTCTAATCCTGGAATACTTGAGGGTTTACGCTCTCATTAGGAGGCCGACTTTGTTGGGGCTGAGGACACTCGAAGTGAACCCATAGTTTTTCCTTTCTTTCGGATATCACAAGGTAAGTATTCAGTTTTATTACCGACTGAGGAAAGTTATTATTAGGTTTAAAAATTGAATCGTGAATTAATTTGAAGTTCGAGAGAGAGAGAGAGAGAGAGAGAGAGAGAGAGAGAGAGAGAGAGAGAGAGAGAGAGAGAGAGATTCATCATAGTGATCTGTCTACTTTTGTGAGGACCAACAAACATAATTGCATTTCCCTATTTGATTGTCAAAATCGAGAGAGAGAGAGAGAGAGAGAGAGAGAGAGAGAGAGAGAGAGAGAGCGAGCTCTTTAATTCATAGTAATCTGTCTACTTTTGTGAGGACCAAATCAAGTTGAGAGAGAGAGAGAGAGAGAGAGAGAGAGAGAGAGAGAGAGAGAAATTCATCATAGTGATCTGTCTACTTTTGTGAGGACCAACAAACATAATTGCATTTCCCTATTTGATGTCTAAAAATCTAGAGAGAGAGAGAGAGAGAGAGAGAGAGAGAGAGAGAGAGAGAGAGATCCATACAAACACAGACTTATGTCAACGAGTATCGAATATCCTGCCGATCGGATATTGACGGATAATATTATCGTATCTCTTTCGAAGACGAGATGTCGGCGAACGAAAGAAACTCGATAAACTAGGAGAAGGAAGACAGAAGACCCCAATTCTCGCAGATCAGAGAGGAAGAAGAGCAGAGGAAATTCAGCGAGAGAAGAAGAAGAAGAAGAAGAAGAATACAACTACGACCCTCACTTACTCGAAGGAATAGCAGCCTTGATGGAACTCTCCGCAGCTCCTAGGGTCATCGCAGGATCTCCCTCGGAAGGGGAAGGTGGGGAAGGACGTCCACCATCCCCTCGCCAGCAGAAGCCGAAGGGTCCACTAGCAGCGCCCTTCCGCTGCAAGATCTGCAAGGAAGGGTTCCCCACGGAGAAGAAGATGCTGATCCACAAGTCCGTCCACTTCAGGGAGGTTCCTTTCGTCTGCCTCAACTGCTTCAGGACCTTCGACGATTTCGACGTCCTCCAAGATCACACGGCGTCCCACAGGGTCTTCCACTGCGCCAGCTGTCCCTCCGTGTTCCCGGATCACCTCTCCCTCAGGAAGCACCTGCTGATGCATCCCGTCGGGTCGATCGTGTCCTGATGGAGCAGAAAATTGATGTGATTCCCATTCAGTGATTTATATATTTTTTTAATATATTTTTTAATGCTTCGTTTCATTGTGATAGTTTTGTTTTTTTGTATTATACTATAAAGGAATAGTTGTTTAGTACTTTGCCTTTATTTTAATAACACTTCATTCATTGGAGGGCGGTTGAGTAAAGAACTGATGTGAATTCCGTTCAGGGATTTATATATATATTTTTTATTTTAATTTCTGTGATGCTTTGTTTCATTGTGATATTTTTGTTTTTGTTTTTTTGTATTATACTATAAAGGAAGAGTTGTTTAGTACTTTGTCTTTATTTTTGTAACACTTCATTCATTTTATCTTTTTAAAGTATTGCAGTGAGAGTGGTTTTAATTTCTCTTTAAAAGAAGATAACTATTATTGCATTATACATGGAGCAGTGTATTTGCTGTATGGAAAAAATGATAGATTTAGAGCAACAAGGAGCTTTCGATATATTATCCTTAATATTAAATAAGTTTATTAAAATGAATTTCAATGACATCATCGCTGATGAAATTTAAAAGAAGTTGAAGTTCGAAAATAATAATAAATGTTTGAGGTTCAGGTTCTGCCACTATCAAGTAATTTCGTCACAGAAATGGCTGTGATGAATTAATCTTTTTGACTGAATACAACATCATAATTTAGCTACAAGACAAGAATTCGGGTTAAATTGAAGGCCAGGAATACCTCACAGACCTCTCTCTCTCTCTCTCTCTCTCTCTCTCTCTCTCTCTCTCTCTCTCTCTCTCTATCTCGAGGACAGGAGACGTCGCGGAAAAAAATTCAGATGAAAAAATCACTTGGCGACTGGGCAACGTCACATAATAGCAGTTTTCAGAACTGTTTACTGAAAGCACCATTTGAAGGATGACAGAATTAAAGGCATTAGAGTCGAAATTAGCGTTTCGAGCCGGAAATGGGCTTCGGAAAGAGAAATGTTTGATCCCATAAACTGCGGCCGTCCATTTGAGTAGCTTTTAGCGCGGAATTAGTTTTGGTAAATTCATAGTGGTTATATATATGTTCAGTGTGGGTAATTCCCACACCCGCAACAAAACACCTCCCCCCCTTCTCCCCCCCCCCCCCCCCAACACACACACACTAATATTGTTACTCAAAGCATGGTCATGAATCTCCGATGCCATTAAAATGGAATTTGGTGCTTCCGACAATTTATCACTTTTGAAATTCGTCGAATAACGGTCATATATTTTTTCTCTATTTTATTGATAAAATTCGTAGGAAAATGGGTGATATTTCCTCATTGATGCTGATCAAATAGGTAGAAAATAACTGGTGTTTTCATTAGGTTACTGATGAGATATATAGGAGATTTCTTTGCGTCTTTTATTTTTATCATCTAATGATTTATAGGAGGTAGGTATTAATTTAATTAATATTTAAGTCATAAGCAATAAGTCATAGTTTTGATATTTTACGGGTAAAAAAATTATATATTTATATTTATAAATAAATAAATAAATATATATATATATATATATATATATATATATATATATAACTATATATATATGTATATAAAATATGTATGTTATATATATGTATATTATATTCAATTTATTAATGTCGATGGAAAATAAATTGGGATAAACTGTCACAGAGGGAATATTGAGTTCTTAATATCCAAGAGATTAAACGACCCATGTCGACACAGAGACGCTTGTTTATCCTTTTGCGCCAACCAATCAAACAACATCGAATACGTTACAGCTTATTTGTGTCAGTGGAATTTGAATAGTGTTATTTTTTTGATTTTGGAAACGATCATCAAAGTCTTTACCGCCCGGAATGATAGGCGAGAGAATTCTCTGGAATGGTTTGAAAATATAAAACGACTGTTTTCATATATACTCGTATAGGCGCTGGGTTAATGAAATTCTGTGGTTGTATATAAATGCTGGATATTTTTCCCCCCTTTTCTTTGTTGTGGAATGAAATTGCGGCGTTTATATTGTTATTATTATTATATTCTTTATTATTATTATTATTATTATTATTATTATGATTATTATTATTATTATTTTATTATTTTGCTCTGTCACAGTCCTCTAATTCGACTGGGTGGTATTTATAGTGTGGGATTCCGGGTTGCATCCTGCCTCCTTAGGAGTCCATCACTTTTTTTACTATGTGCCGTTTCTAGGATCACACTCTTCTGCATGAGTCCTGGAGCTACTTCAGCCTCTAGTTTTTCCAGATTCCTTTTGAGGGATCTTGGGATCGTGCCTAGTGTTCCTATGATTATGGGTACAATTTCCACTGGCATATCCCGTATCCTTCTTATTTCTATTTTCAGATCTTGATACTTATCCATTTTTCCCTTTCTTTTATTATTATTATTATTATTATTATTATTATTATTATTATTTTATTATTATTATTATTATTATTATTTCAGTAGATGAAACCACTCACTTGGAACAGGTACACCAAAGGGTCCATTGACTTGAAATTCAACATTCCATAGATTGTTGGTTTCAACCTCCCACTGCGCTAAAGACCGCCCCCCCCCCCCCCCCCCCCTACCCCCCCCCCCCCCCCCCCCCGACACTGCAGCAGTAACTGATCACGATACAGATCCAGGGGTGGGGGGGAGGCAAAAAAAATAAATAAATAAAAGATTCCAGACGAGAAATTTGGAAAATTCCAGACTGAAGACGGAACCTCATTAGCATCTAATTAGCTGATCACTTCACGGGATCATTATTTTCAAGGATATTATCCTTTCAGGTATTGGGCGAGTTGTGTTGGTGAGTTTCCAGAAGGAAAGAGTCGCCTGAAACAAGACAACAAAAGGTCTTCTAATATTATTATAATTCTTCTGTTTCTATTTCAGGGGAAAACCTGTTGGTTTTATTGCCTTTCCTTATTTTGATTCGAGAGGATTAAACATGCTACTATTTATTGGCTTCTCTTTTAAAGTGAGAACACTAGAGGCCGTGAGTGGAAGCTGTTGTTTTCTCTCTCTCTCTGTCTCTCTCTCTCTCCATTCACTTTATTAATCGTCTCTTTTCAAAAGGCCTTTCTTCCATTCCATTTATAGATGTCTTCATTTTTGTCACCTCTTCCTCTTCTCCTCCTTCCATTTGATCTGCATTTTTTCTAGCTGGCCATTTTTCCCTGCTCTTTTTTTCCTCCCTTCCGTTTTATCTCTCACTCTGTTTGATTGTTGTTGGAATTTCTTGTTTCTCTGTTATTTCATTCAGTCGTGAGTTAGTGTATGTTCAGTGTTTTAAGATTTCTTAATGATTATCCTTTTCTTTCGAGTAAACGCGAAAATGGAGAAGTCACAATGTACAGCATCAAAAAATTTTCAGGATTAAATAAAAAATTAAGGTTTTATTATTTTTTTTAGAGATGTTTCACAGCAGTCACTCTCTTCTAGAATTTTTACGTTAAAAGAATTAACATCACTGAAGATGAAATAGACTAATCATGAGAAACAAGCTATCATCCCATTTAATCAGAAATCTTATCGTCTTCGTATTTTTTGTAAACAGAATTTAAGCCATGACAATCATTCCCTTGTATAAGCCCTTAGTATTCTTTGTGCTTACGAGGATGACGCCAGATAACGTACAATCAATCAACAATTTCTCATTCCACCCGTCACTATCTTTGAAGAATTAAACCAAGACGGAGTATTGAAAATAGCAGACGAGATTACCTAACGATTTTAAACTGGTTCTTAAACGGGAGGGGGGGGGGGGGGGGGGGGAACGGGGGGGGGAACGGTCCTCCCTAGGGGTCTCAGCATTTTCCAGGGAAGGCGTGAGCACTAGGGTAAAATTAAAACTTCTCTAATTATATTCGTTATTCCCTGAACAAGAGTGAAGAACTAATACTCGGAAGTTTATGAACAAATGCAAAAGCATCGCCTTATAAAGCTAGTTTCTTATAGTCTATAGTCTACTACTCTAGTTAGACTTGTTTGGCTCACCATATTTTGTAGTTATTGACCTCTCTCTCTCTCTCTCTCTCTCTCTCTCTCAACTCCTTCTCTTTCTCTCTTTTTTCCAGTTTCCTTTAAATCTGGGAGGGAATTTTACTCTAGATGGAAGGGGGGGTGGAAGGAAGGACCAGCTCTTAGAGGGGGGCGTGGTCATAAAAAGGTCAAGAACCACTGATTTAAAGTATCCAGTAAACAGTGAATAAGACACTGAATTCCATTGACATCTTGTAAATTCCAACTAAGCGCAAAGTACTTAATATAGAAATTTTAAATTGATGTTGAGGTAGATAGCCTTACGGGTTATCAGAAAGAATCAGGTTATTTAAATGAGATAAGATTTTAGTATATTTAGTAAAGATTTTTGTCATATTTATGTTTTATAAATTAAGTATATATATGAAATATAAAAGTTTGATGATTATATATATATATTTTTGGTTTTATCTATCATTCTTCGTTGTTTTACGCTCATATCTGAACGCTGAATTTTATAGCATGTTATCATTCACTTATTCATTATTAATCATATTAATTTATACATTTACATCTTCATAGCGGCGATGAATAAATATTATAATGAATCATAATAGAGAGAGCTGGAGATTAGCTCTACCAAACATCCACTAAGATTCCGTAATCTTTTCTTTCCAGAAACGGAGAGACTCCATGTTTGGTCAAGGGAAAATACCTCTTATTCTCGCCACTTTTCTCCAGAAACTCAGGTAATGAGCAAACTTGAGATTTTGGCATTAAAAAAAACACTTTATTAACGAGAAACGGTAATCTCGCCAAGTTTCCGTATTTTGTTCGCTGTTCTTAAGAATGCCTTTAGACGTAAGTGGTTATTTTTAAGGATTTTACTCTCTCTCTCTCTCTCTCTCTCTCTCTCTCTCTCTCTCTCACACACACACACACAGAGGGACCTGGGGTAACCCGAACGAGCTTTAAGGTTTGTAAGGTAAGGTCTCTCTCTCTCTCTCTCTCTCTCTCTCTCTCTCTCTCTCTCTCTCATGAAAATGAGTAAATATTGTAATGCTCTTTTGGTCATAGTTAGGGATTCTCTCTCTCTCTCTCTCTCTCTCTCTCTCATGAAAATGAGTAAATATTGTAATGCTCTTTTGGTCATAGTTAGGGATTCTCTCTCTCTCTCTCTCTCTCTCTCTCTCTCTCTCTCTCTCTCTCTCTCTCAGTTCCTCAGGATCTGCAACTTCTTCCATCTGGCTTTCTGCCTTGTGCCTGGAGGAGCGTTCTCTAACTTCTCTTGTGGTTTGTCATCTGGAGGATCCCTGAAATGAACATTAACAGTTTCCCCTTTGCACAAAATCGGTATATGGATGATCCTCTAATGGCTCCTGTCTCTTTTTTCCTTGTCGTCTAGTGTGTCTGTCTCTGAATATCCTTCCGATTGAGCTCTCGTTTTTCCCAAGTGCCTCTCATTTCCGTTTTCTGGTCTTCTTCCTGCGTCCAGTTCTTCCTCTCGTCCCTCGTCTCCTTGTAGTATCTATGTTTCTATCAGATCCTCATGCATCCTTTCTCCGCTTTCTCTCTCAGCCCTTATGCCAGACCTTCTCTTCCTCAGGATCGGCAACTTCTTCCATCTGGGTTTCTGCTTTGTGCCTGCAGGAGCGCTCTCTTGGCCCCTGTCCTTCCTGGAGCCTTGTGCCCTGTCTTTTCCAAGTGAGGAACTATGCCGCGTTTCACATTCTCTTCTGCTTCTGAAGTTGTTATTAGGTCTCTTCTCATTCTCTCTCTCTCTTCCTCTCTCTCTCCCCCTCCTTTTTCTCTCTCTCTCTCTGCCTCACTACTGGGGTGTCATCACGGGGCCCAATCACCGCAGAAGGGTTTTGTTTAACCAGCAGTGAGCGCCTTCCCTCTGCTCCTTGGCACCGCTCACCAATAAAGGTAGTACTACTACTTCTTGGTTTTTTGCATCGCTGCAACTCTGAAATTATATATACTGAGAAATTAGACTTTCTGGAAACAGGTTACTGTTTCTTGTGGGTCTTCTGTGTAGGATCCCAAAATAAGGATTTCCAATTTAGTATGTTTCCTTCGCATTTGGACCGTCCCATATGTGAACCAGACATTCGGTTCCTCCAGGAGATTGTGGTCTTATTCTTGTTGTGTTTGATGGCGGACTGCCTTGGAGAGTCTGTGTCGAAAGACGCTTGAAGCTAAAGGTTGGTCTGAGAATCTGACGGAAGCTCAGAGTCTTCCCTGTGGGTCTTGACTCCTGAAGGACGCTTTCCCGTTGACATTCTTCAGGATTTGGGAATCCTTTCTCCTCTGCTCTTTTTTTACTTATTAGTTTTTTGTTTTCGACCAAGGGTCCCTTCTCATTTTGCATGATGATCTGAGCGGTTGACTTTGGCTTTTTGCTCGTGATTGTCCCTTGTTTGATCTCTCTCTCTCTCTCTCTCTCTCTCTATTGTTTTTAAGTCTCCTTCCTTAGTGAAGTATTTACGTTAACGTGATGTTGGCTCTTTTCAATTGACGTCTGTCTGCAGCTTGCAAACTTGGCACCTTTTAGAAAGAAAACTTGTCGATTGTTACCAGAGTCTCTAGTTTATAATTCGTAAGTAAATTATTGTGGTTCTGCGTCTTTGCGTATTTGTGTTTACCTGTTGATTCCAGGATCATCCTGAGTTATACTACAGCCGAGATAGACCAGACCAGAAAGACCTCAGTCGGTCAGACCATCGCCAATTAATTAAGCGCGGTTTAGGTTCGGTATTGTTACGAGATTTACAATATAAGGCTGTTTAGATTAGTGACACTCTCTCTCTCTCTCTCTCTCTCTCTCTCTCTCTCTCTCTCTCTCTCTCTCGTCTCTTAGTTTTCTGTCGTAACTATCAAAAATTCCTAAATCAATATGAGCTTAAAGGGTCTGGTTCCTTCTTCTTCTTCTTCTTCATTTTCCAGCGTTTATACTCGTATATTTTTATTTACTATTCCTTATTGCTTCTCGTTACTACCCTATTGGCATGTATTTTTTATGCCATTTTGTTCCCTTTCTTAAGTTTTAACTTCTCCATTCCTGGTTTCCCCTTCCCTGTTATCAAATATTTTCCATAGGTTCATAAACATCACTATCTGTCAGGGTTGGCAATGATTAACTCAAACTGATTTAATCAAGTGATTAAATTATTGATTTTTTCATTTAAAAAATCATTATTTTTAATTTTTAGTTTTTAATTTTTTTATTTGAATGTAATCAAATTGAAAAATATGGTTTGGAGGTTAATAAACACTTTGCTGCATCTATTTACTTTAGGTCAGAACTGGAAACCTAAAAGATGAATCAATGGTAATTCTGTCATAAAATACATTTTGAGGAAATAAAAGATTGAAAAAAACATCTAACAAAATACAAAAAAAAAAAAATCACGAACCCTGCTATCTGTTGTTCCAAGAAATATGAAAAAATATTCCCTCATAAAATCCGTCATAAAATTCCTCGGGATAAAAATTCTTTTATTAACAAATCTTTTCGGCCTTTCATCTCGCATCTAATCAGCTACAGATTTATGGCGGATAAAGATGAGATACATATATAGGAGACGAAACCTTAAACCCCGAATGAACCCTGATCAGGTTTAAATCCTTCATAAATAGCAGCTGCTATCAAACAAACCTTTGGATAGAGATCTTCGCTGTGATTTGCAACTGACGTAAATATTTCCGATAGGAAGATTTGATGTTTGACTTGATTATACGAATATTTCGAGAGTAAATCGTCCAATTTTTGGTTTTTATTATATCAGGGAGATGGGCGTTTAATGCGATAAACTGTGAGCTTGCGTGGTCCAGTGGTTAGAAAGCTCAAGAATTCTCGCCCTAGTTTGGGCGAGGGTTCGAGTCCTGAGCGGGTACGAACGCTTGTTTCACAAGACATTTTTATTGCCATTGGGCTGACCTGATGGGTGAATTAGGTACCTGGTATTGTAGAAAATTCGACTGACTTAATAAACTACTACAATATTATATTAGTTTCGCTGAGAATTCTGGAAAGTTCGAACCTCGAGCGAGTTCGAACAATGAATTCACAAGCCATTTATGTTTGAATTTTATCTCTCTTGACATGAGCACTGAATTAAGTACTAGGTGTTGGAGAGAATTTATTCGACATAATTCACTGATATGGAATCATATTCGTTTTTGCATAGAATGCCGCACGTTAAAGTGTTAAAATCAGCGTTCAAAAGAGGACTTTTTAATACAACTGGAGAAGTCATCTGGAATATTGATTTGTGTAGCCATAAAACCCCCCAAATTAAAAGAGGAAACCGATGTATATTTCCGCTGATACTGTTACTTCTGCTGAAGTGCTTAAATCCCAAGCAGAGTTGCTGTTTCATTTAGAGCTATCTCTCTCTCTCTCTCTCTCTCTCTCTCTCTCTCTCTCTCTCTCTCTCTCTCTCTCTCTCATTTAAACTACATTTTATCATTAATGAATTGTCGCCTATAAACAAGTGGACTGTGCATTGATTCCTCAGACTAGTTTTTAATTCGATAGAAGCAGTCTCTCTCTCTCTCTCTCTCTCTCTCTCTCTCTCTCTCTCTCTCTCTCTCATGAAAGACAAACACAAACTCAAAGTATCGCATCGGGGGGGGGGAATACTGGTGCAATCAAATATGCAGATTTCATGAAAGTAACCGCCCGGTTTGTACCTACTAGTGGGGAACACTGTCAGAAGCATTTTAATCACGAATTTGACGATGAAAAACCTCACATACACAAGTGAC
>NC_061090.1:30245909-30270909 GCF_015104395.2 Macrobrachium nipponense | reverse complement strand
TGAAAATGGCCACACAGTAAATTCGTAATACTCTTATTAGAAAAAATAAAAAAATACAGATATACATTCCCAGACCGCCAATCACCTAACGCATTTGTATTTACGGTGATTTGCCGCAGTATCAATTTATATGTAAATAGCTATTGGCCTCTTACCTATGTTATGCGGGTCAGGTAATGGGCGTATTTTGCAAATGCCAAATCTGTCAGTTGGTCGGTCTCTTGTCTGTCCGTCTGTCTGTCTGTCAGTCGGTCGGTTGGTCGTTCGGTCTGTCTGTCTGTCAGTTTGTCGGTCCTAACAATAAAGTATAATACAATTTCCCTTTTCCCAAAATAATTGAACCGTAATTGTAAAAATTCTAACTATCGACTGTAACCTATCCCCCCCCCCCCCTTTTCCAAATTTATGTAACTATAATTAACTATAATCACGTTCATGCTTAATGCCTTTTTAAATAATATTTCCCTCTCCCCATATCAGTTTCAACTTAATTACATTATTCCTAAATTGTTAATTCAAGAATATGATGTTTCCATTTTAACATGAATTAAATAATAATTTTATTGATTGCAGAAATTAATGATTCTATTAGCACAATTTAATTGCTTAACTCAATTAGTGTAAATGGTTTAAGCTAATTGCTAATTACTTGTTAGGTAATTGCACTGATGTAGGGAAACGGTAATTGGTGTGTTTCGGATTCTGTTATCAGGGAATTTCTCTCTCTCTTTCTCTCTCTCTCTCTGTCTATCTCTCTCTCTCTCTCTCTCTCTCTCTCTCTCTCTCTCTCTCTCTCTCTCTAAACAAGAATGTATTACACAGAGAAATATTAAAATTTTTTTAACTTTATTTCCAAAAGCGAAAGAAAGTTGAAAATGCTATGAATCCTCTTCTTTTTATTTTTTCTATTTTCATTTGTTTCGATTTTTTAATTTTTTAGATTTTATATTTTTTTACTTTTTAATATTTTTACTGTTTTTTCATCTTGTCAGATTTTCATCTCTATCCGATTAAGAAATGTTTTTCTCGATTTTTGTTTTTACGATATGAATTTTTTTCGATTTAAAAAAAAAATTCTTTAGTATTTTATTTTTAATCTTTTTTCGTCATTTCCTTTAATTAAGGACCCTTAACTTTGCGTTCGGGTCTTTCATCTCAACTTGGGCCAGAGACTAAATGGCATTACAATTTTTTTTTTCCGTCCTCGGGAAAATGACAAAGGAACAGAGAAGAAGAAGAAGAAGAAGAAAGAGAGAGAGAGAGAAAAAGGCAAAGAGGAAAGGAAAAATTTCAGAATAGAAATCATTTCTAGATTATTATTATTATTATTATTATTATTATTATTTTTTTTTTTTTTTTTTTTTTTTTTTTTTTTTTTTTTTTATTTTTTTTTTTTTTTTTTTGCTCTATCACAGTCCTCCAATTCGACTGGGTGGTATTTATAGTGTGGGGTTCCGGGTTGCATCCTGCCTCCTTAGGAATCCATCACTTTTCTTACTATGTGTGCCGTTTCTAGGATCGCACTCTTCTGTATGAGTCCTGGAGCTACTTCAGCCTCTAGTTTTTCTAGATTCCTTTTCAGGGATCTTGGGATCGTGCCTAGTGCTCCTATGATTATGGGTACGATTTCCACTGGCATATCTCATATCCTTCTTATTTCTATTTTCAGATCTTGATACTTATCCATTTTTTCCCTCTCTTTCTCTTCAACTCTGGTGTCCCATGGTATTGCGACATCAATGAGTGATACTTTCATCTTGACTTTGTCAATCAACGTTACGTCTGGTCTGTTTTGCCAACGTATCACCCTATCCGTTCTGATGCCATAGTCCCAGAGGATCTTTGCGTGGTCGTTTTCTATCACTTCCTCAGGTTGGTGCTCGTACCACTTATTACTGCAAGGTAGCTGATGTTTCTTGCACAGGCTCCAGTGGAGGGCTTTTGCCACTGAATCATGCCTCTTTTTGTACTGGTTCTGTGCAAGTGCCGGGCATTCGCTTGCTATGTGGTTTATGGTTTCATTTTTCGTATTGCACTTCCTACATATGGGAGAGATGTTATTTCCGTCTATCGTTCTTTGAACATATCTGGTTCTTAGGGCCTGATCTTGTGCCGCTGTTATCATTCCTTCCGTTTCCTTCTTTAGCTCTCCCCTCTGTAGCCATTGCCATGTTTCATCGCTGGCTAGTTCTTTAGTCTGTCTCATGTATTGTCCGTGCATTGGTTTGTTGTGCCAGTCCTCTGTTCTGTCTGTCATTCTCCTGTCTCTGTATATTTGTGGGTCTTCGTCTACTTTTATTAGTCCTTCTTCCCATGCTCTCTTTAGCCACTCGTTTTCACTGGTTTTCAGATATTGCCCCAGTGCTCTGTTTTCGATGTTGACGCAGTCCTCTATACTTAGTAGTCCTCTTTCTCCTTCCTTTCGTGTTATGTATAGTCTGTCCGTATTTGCTCTTGGGTGTAGTGCTTTGTGTATTGTCATATGTTTCCTGGTTTTCTGATCTATGCTGTGGAGTTCTGCCTTCGTCCATTCCACTATTCCTGCGCTGTATCTGATTACTTGCACTGCCCATGTGTTTATGGCTTTTATTATATTTCCGGCGTTGAGTTTTGACTTGAGTATCGCCTTGAGTCTCTGCATATATTCTTTCCTGATCGTGTCCTTCATCTCTTGGTGTTTTATATCCCCTCCTTCCATTATTCCCAGGTATTTGTATCCTGTCTCATCTATGTGTTTGATGTTGCTCCCATCTGGTAGCTTTATCCCTTCAGTTCTCGTTACTTTGCCTTTTTGTATGTTGACTAAGGCGCATTTTTCTATTCCAAACTCCATCCTGATGTCCCCAGATACAATCCTTACAGTCTGGATTAGGGTATCTATTTCCTTGATGCTCTTACCATACAGCTTGATGTCGTCCATGAACATCAGATGTTTGAATATGTTGCCTCTTTTCTTGAGTTGGTACCCGGCATCCATCTTCTGTAGTACTTTTTTCATGGGAATCATGGCTACTACGAAGAGTAGTGGGGACAGTGAGTCGCCCTGGAAGATCCCTCTCCTGATATTAACCTCTGCTAGTCTTATTCCAGAGCTTGTAAGTATTGTATTCCAGTTGCGCATTGTATTTTTGAGGAAGCTGATGGTGTTTTCCTCTGCCCCATATATTTTCAGGCATTCTATTAGCCATGTTTGTGGTATCATGACAAAGGCTTTCTTATAGTCTATCCATGCCATGCTTAGGTTGGTTTTCCTTCTCCTACAGTTCTTCATTACCATTTTGTCTATCAGGAGCTGGTCTTTTGTGCCCCTACACTTCCTTCTGCAGCCTTTCTGTTTGTGGGGGATGGTGTTTGTCTCCTCTAGGTAGTTGTATAGCCTTTCACTGATGATACCTGTTAGTAACTTCCACATTATTGGTAGGCAGGTGATAGGCCTGTAGTTACTGGCTATATTTCCCTTACTCTTGTCTTTTTGTACTAAGGATGTTCTTCCTGTGGTCATCCATTTGGGTGCATGGTGATTTGAGATGCAATGCTGGAGTTGTTCTGCTATTCGTGGGTGTAGGGACTTGAAGTTTTTGAGCCAGTATCCATGGACTTCATCGGGACCTGGGGCTTTCCAGTTTGGCATTTTCTTTAGTTGGTGTCTGACTGTTTCTGTCGTGATCTCTGTGAATCTTTGTTTTATTCTCCCTGTTTCTTCTTCCTTGACTTCCTGGAGCCATTTTGCATGTTTGTTGTGTGATTCTGTGATACCGGATTGCTCCATATGTTTTCCCAGAGTCTCTTACTTGGTTCGGCTTCAGGAATTTCTGGGTGGTTGTCTTCCCTTCTTAGTTGGCTGTATAGTCTTTTCTGGTTGGTTCCGAATAGTTTGTTCTGTTGGTATCCCTTCTTCCTGTTCATGTACCGTTGGATCTTATGTGCTTTGGCTTTAAGCCTCTGTTTTACATCTTCTATTGTGTTGTTTAGTCCCCTCTCTTGTACTTTGTATTTCTCGTTGAGTTCCTCCCTTGTTTTCTTGCTTCTTAGCCTTTTTTCTGCCATCTATTTCAGTTTACTTAAGTCAGATCTCATCACCAAGATTTGCTTTTCCAGGCGCCTTTTCCAAGGAGGTTGCTGTTTTGGTTTCTGTTGGGTTGGTTGTGCTGGTGGTGTTGGTGTTGGAATCCCCATCAGGTCTGCTACTAATCTTGCTCCTGCATATGCCAAGTTATTTGTTTCTGTGATACTGGTGGTGTGTATTATGCCCACTATTTCATTGACCTCACTTGCTTTCTCCCTTAATTTCTTGGTGTTGTAGGCTTTCATGGAGGGGATGTTTGTTCTCTCTGTATCTGGCTCCATCCATTGTCTTAATATTATTATTATTATTATTAATTATTATTATTATTATTATTATTATTATTATTATTATTATTATTATCATTGTTGTTGTTGTTATTGTTGTTGTTGTTGTTTAAAAGGATGGCTGCATTTTGCAAATTTATTTTATACAGGATCTTTTCCATTTTCTTTATAATTCACTCTTCACCTACAACGATATTGGTCAGCAAATGACCAATATTCATATTGAAAAAAAAGGACAGCTTGGAATGCAGGAAACATTTTTTATTGAAAATATTCCACAGGAAATCCTGGAATTCCTTCGTGGTCTCGTTCCGTGGTCTGGATGCATGTTCTCCTATAGTAGATCCACATCAACCGTCCATTTGATGTGTAGGCCAATCCTTTACGACGCTCCTGATTGGCTATTGACAAGCCAATCACAGGGTTGGAAACTCAGTTTCACTCGAGTGTTCACATGGGTAGGATCTATTTTCCGCCTCTCCTGAGGGATACTTTTGAAAGACGTATCCCTTAGGAGAGGTAGAACACAGATCCTACCCATGTGAACTCTCTCAAGAGACTGAGGAGAGTTTCCAGCCCTGTGATTGGCTTATCAAGAGCCAATCAGGAGCGTCGTAAAGGACTGGTGGCCTAGACATCAAATTCACGGTTGATGTGAATCTATTATAGTTCAGGTTGTTGGACCGTCGACACGTTTCGACAAGTCCGGTGGTCATCCTCTGGACGTGGTTGAGTATTGTCTTAAGTCTCTGCATATATTCTTTCCTGATCTCTTTGCTTTTTATATCCTCTCCTTCTATTATTCCCGGTATTTGTATCCTGTCTCATCTGTGTTTGATGTTATTCCCATGTGGTAGCTTTATCCCTTCAGTGCTTGTCAATTTGACCTTTTGTATATTGAGCGAGGTACATTTTCGCTTACTCGGGGAGTAAGCCTACAAAATACTATGTTGTTGTTGTTGTTGGGGATGGGGGGGTGGGGGGTTAGGAAAGGTCTGTGGAAGAGTCTGAAAAGGTCTGAAAAAGGTGTTTCGCGTTGAGTTAAAGATACAGGAATTTTAGGATGGGATATTTATGATTTATTTATTTCTGTGAGTTATTTTGTCTGACTTGTTTTTTTTAACCTGGATTCGATATCCTATAAAGTTCTATTGCATTTTCATCCAAGCATTTAACACCGAGGTAAATGCTTATTATACTTCGCAGAATAGTATTCTAGATCCCTTCAATCTTGTACGATTTCCTTTAATATTTCCAGGTAATGTTTACCGGCAGTTAAAACAAATAGTATCTATATCTAACTACCATACAGTATTTGTATCCAACTACCATACAGTTCTTTCTGAGGCAGTTAACAGGCAAAGTGTAGTTGGCAAAATTCCTGAATGATTAACAGTACTTTACTTTAATTTTTTCTTATTTTCTAATCCTGGAATAGTTGAGGGTTTACGGACTCATTAGGAGGCCAACTTTGTTGGGGCTGAGGACACTCGAAGTGAACCCATAGTTTTTCCTTTCTTTCGGATATCACAAGGTAAGTATTCAGTTTTATTACCGACTGAAGAGAGTTTTCTTTATATTTAAAAATGGAGTCATGAACTTGAAGTTCTCAAAAGAGAAAGAGAGAGAGAGAGAGAGAGACACTCGTTTAGTCATATTAGTCTGTCTACTTGATGAGGACAGATAACAAAATATACTTCCCTATTTCATTAAAAAAATTAATGTATCCCAGTTACATATAACCTTTAGCACACACACACACAGAGAGAGAGAGAGAGAGAGAGAGAGAGAGAGAGAGAGAGAGAGAGAGAGAGAGAGAGAGATCTATACAAACACAGACTTATGTCAACGAGTATCGAATGTCCTGCCGATCGGATATTGACGGATAATATTATCGTATCTCTTTCGAAGACGAGATGTCCGGCGAACGAAGATACTCGATGAAACTAAGGAGAAGGAAGACAGAAGACCCCAATTCTCGCAGATCAGAGAGGAAGAAGAGCAGAGGAAATTCAGCGAGAGAAGAAGAAGAAGAATACAACTACGACCCTCACTTACTCGAAGGAATAGCAGCCTTGATGGAACTCTCCGCAGCTCCTAGGGTCATCGCAGGATCTCCCTCGGAAGGGGAAAGTGGGGAAGGACGTCCACCATCCCCTCGCCAGCAGAAGCCGAAGGGTCCACTAGCAGCGCCCTTCCGCTGCAAGATCTGCCAGAAAGGGTTCCCCACGGAGAAGAAGATGCTGATCCACAAGTCCGTCCACTTCAGGGAGGTTCCTTTCGTCTGCCTCAACTGCTTCAGGACCTTCGACGATTTCGACGTCCCCCCACCCCGACACTGCAGCAGTAACTGATCACTATACAGAGCCAGGGGAGGGGGGAGGCGCGAACCCGCGACATCTGAGCTTCATGCCACGACGCTAGCCACCATACCAGCGGACCAGAATAGTATTTGCAACGTCGATTTTTATTTTAAGTTTTATATTTTGAGCTGTTTAGAAAGTTTTTCGAATTTATAAAATTACTTAAATTACATTAGATATCTCAAACTCATCACGAATTCCCTATAAATAAATTTTTATCAACAAAACCTAACAACTAATTCAGGTGTTGCAGTCCCCAACAGTCGACTGACAACTGGGTGCACAATCCGCTGCTGTGGTTCTGAGTGGCGTAATGGATTTTCAGGGATCGAACCAATATCGTCCCTGCTCGTTCACTTCAGGGATCGAACGCTGGTTATTCAGTTCGTGAGCTCTACGGGCTATACCATTTGCGCCATGAGAGAGAGAGAGAGAGAGAGAGAGAGAGAGAGAGAGAGAGAGAGGGAAGCTTACTTGAACTTCGAACGGTGGCCTTCATATTTGATCTGGATGGGACGCTTCACGGCCTGCCCATGAAGAGAGAGAGAGAGATATGAGAGAGAGAGAGAGAGAGAGTTTACTTAAACTTTGAAAGATGGTAATTATCTTTTTGACCTGAATGTACTATCACTTACGGTATGAGAGAGAGAGAGAGAGAGAGAGAGAGAGAGAGAGAGAGAGAGAGAGAGAGAGAGAGAGAGAGAGAGAGAGAGAGAGAGAGAGAGAGAGAGATTATTTAATAAATTTATTACGCCCAAAGACGTCAAAGTTACATATTAGCAGTTACATACAGTACATCATAAATCAATAGAAAAAAAAATTACAGCATTGAATCATCGGTATATCAGTTACAAAATAACATATATGAGTTCGTAATCTATTATCACAACAACTGCAACAGACAGTTTAGCAGCCACCAAAGTGAGGATGACGAGTCAAAATTACGTCTAGGTGGTCATCTTTGAGTAAATATTGGAGGTTTGAAGTAAATTTTGTCCTTGAGGTAACAGATTCCTGACAGTGGGGCAATGAAGGCAGTAGTGTTCAAGGTTATTGGCATTAGCAAGGTTACACAGTTTACATGAGGTGTAGTGTGGTATATCTAGTGTCTGTCCAACCTGCCACACAGGACGATATCCCAACCTTATCCTGGCACTTACGACATTATGCCTACGCACCATGAGTCCATGTCGCCGGTACTTGTGACGGCTCTGCAGAAAGTTATCATGATGTTGTATGGAAACACTAGTGCCCCTCTCTGCATCCCTACGCTGTACTGTACAGGCAAAAGCGGCTGAATGTATTCTATGTTTAAGGCAGCGAAGTTAGGGCTCAACATTTCTGTCATCAAGGTCCAGCGTGCAGGCAGCTTTAGCAAGACTGTCCACCATGTCATTCCCAGCAAGCCCAATATGGGAGGGCATCCACATGAAGGACAAGACAAGCGAGGCATTGTAAGCAGCAACGAGTTGACACAATATGTCTCGCACAACACGACCACAGCTGGGCCTAGAAGATGTCAGTGCGAGTTGGCAGATTTGGAGTCACAGATCACCAATCCATTCACATTTCTTCTAACAAGTAGGGTTACTGCATCCCATATACCTTGAAGTTCGCAATAAGTGGAACTGGATGAGTTTGGCAACCTGCGACCATGCCACCCACCCTCAGGAGATTCTAAAGTTGGGGAGAACATAGCACATGCTGCACTTCCATCTGCCTGTACTGAGCCGTCAACGTAGATGTGGTGTCCTGCAGGAACTGAACTTGACACTTTGGATATTGTTTCCAAAACCAGCTGCTTCTGTAGACTGGTATGGGCATCTTTAGAGTTTGGTGTGAAAGTGACAGCAGGAATAGGAACCTGCCATGGTGGCAAATCTTGGATGACTGCTTGCTCAGGTACACCGATATCAAGGTGTCGAAGATTTTCACATACTGCCCTAACTAGGTTATGGCCCCCTGGCCGGAGTTGAGGTCTTGGTGCATCTTCCATCAAGTGATGCTCTGAGGACAGAGAGTTTAAGTTTTGGAGTAAATTTGTTTGGAGAGTGTAGACATTTAACAGAAAACAAAGTTACATTGGCATAAATTCTCTCTATTAATGGAGGTAACATGAGTTCGGTCTGCATGTTGACTATCCGAGTGGAAGGAGGGCATCCTAAGATAAACCTCATTACTCTATTTTGGAACAGTTCTAGAGGTTGTAACGCCTGTCTGGGTAATTGAATTAGAGCAGGAGATAAATAGTCAACAACTGACCTTAGGAAGAGGATATAGAGGGTTTTAGCCACGGGGATAGATATATCTGTGGCCCTGGTGGCAAGCCACTTGATGGGAGTGAAGCGAGGCTCCAGTCAATCAAGAAGGTTTTTCACCATGGGGTGGATTCGTTGTCGTGCAGGTATAGCAGGGGTGATCCTGACTGGTGCACCTAGATATGTATACTGTGTGCAGTGAGGTATAATATTCCCACCCATAATGAACTCTGGCAGGTCTCGGAGATTCCGGGCAGAGAAGATTTTGCTTTTTTCTGGGGAGAGTATGAGGCCACAGGAGGTACAGGACCTGTAGAAGTCTTGAAGGACACGCTGAAGGTCTCGAGGGGTAGTGGAGTGGATGCAGACATCATCAGCATAGCAGGTTACAGTGGTTCCAAGGATAGCAGGGAGGAGAGACAGTACACGGTGCATAAGAATATTAAAAAGAAATGGGCTCAATACACCGCCCTGAGGTGTGCCAAGCTCAAAATTTCCATAGGAGCTACATGCACCCTTAAAAAAAACACGTGATTTTCTGTTACTGAGATAACCGTTTATCCACTTCAGAAGGTTTCCTCTGACACCAAATTCGACAAGCTGATCAAGAATGATATCCCTGTTGGCTATATCGAAAGCACTTTTGAGGTCAAGGAAGGCAACTACACTGTTGGAGGACAATCGGGAGTAGAGTTCAGCTAAACATTGATGAGTACTCCTCTGTGGAAGAGAGCCATACAAATGGGGAAGGGAGATAGGCCGATATTTATCAGTTCCAGGCTTTGGGATAGGAATAATTGTGCTAATGGTCCAGCTAGCAGGTACAGTTGGACACAGGTCTCCCTGGTACACCTTCTTGAGGGACTTCGAAAAATTATATGGTAACAGTGTTTACTGATGGGGATGGGGGGAGGACTCTTCCTCTCTTAGCAAGAGTTCCACCAATAAGCTCTGGAATTCTTTCAGTGGGAGGAGTCATTAGGTATGGTTGGAGAAACCCACACACACACACACACACGGAGTAAAAAAAAAAAGTAATCTGAGCAGGTTATATCGCTGTAACTAAGATTACTGTCTCACTTTTAATGTAAGTTTGTTTATTAAGATTCCATTTAACTTTCGTCTAAGGCGTTATCTTACCACCGTGTCTGTTATTATGTATCGGTCATATTCATTACGCAATACTTAAAATTGATCAAAATTTTAGAGTTACATTGGTATTGGAGAGAATCACGAACATCATAGCAGGATATTTTAACCTTATCATGAAAGCCAAGTTTATAGTATCGGTTGCAGTGCGTTTCCTACCAATAATATAATAGGAAGCATTGAACATACCCAAACACTAAGTGAACGAGTTGAAAGTGTCCGACGCCTTAGCTCCTCTCTCTCTCTCTCTCTCTCTCTCTCTCATATTAGCTACTTTAAAGTGACATGTCATCTAGAAATGCCACTGCGCTAAGTATGCAGTTTTGATATGTCATTAACACCCTCTAATCTTGACTAAACTAATATATGCTATATATTTTCGGGGCCGGGGGGAGTGGTGTCGGGGCGTTGAGTTCTTGTTGTTTAGCCGTCTTACAGGTTTTGGAATTCTAAAATGTAATTCAAACTGACAAGCTTCTTGCTTTTGCTGTACCGATGTCCTCAGCCTGGCTTTGCTACAGCTGAAATGGGTGGGGGGCTAGGGGTAAGGTGGGCCTGTTGCGACCCCGATGAGTGGACGAAGTAGATATGCTCGTGGAGAGTGTATGGCTAACAAAAAAACTCCACTTGAAATATTTCTTGTTTATCTTTAATGCCTGCGTGTTTTTAGTGTTTATTCTAATATTATTATAATACTGTAGATTTTCTGAATACAACAACATTTACAAGAAGAAGGATTGGGTTAAACTCACTCTCCTTGTAAATACATATAGAAAGAAAAGGAGAGAGGAGAGAGAGAGAGAGAGATGAGAGAGAGAGAGAGATGAGAGAGAGAGAGAGAGAGAGACTGAGGAATCAAAATGAAACTACTAGGGACAGAGAAAATTCCACAACGTGTAATGGAAATTGAAGAAGGACTCCCAAACTTGGTGCAAACTTTTAACCATTCCCATATGGTAAACTTAATTCGTTTGCCAATGATAAACAATTGTTGATGTTCAGAGGTTTCATGTATTCATGGTTGGGTTGTATTCCCTCTTGAATATACTGTAGAGGTTATTCCCTACACGCCCTTCATTACAATAATTCTTTACATGATATGGATAAACACATCTACTTGGCTTATACTTTCTAATATATTGATTGTGATACATGTTTTAATGTCATACGGACAGAAATTCCTTTCGCTCTTATCATTCGTCGTGAGGATCAAGAGAAAGACGTCTCTATTGTTAAACAGCCCCTTCAGTCATTTACCTGTCCATTGTGGAAAGAGCTATTTGGAGAAATGTAGTTGATGATATTGTCTAGGGTTCTCTTTTAGATAATTTTTGAGAAACAATCAGGATAGCGAAATTCCCTTTAGATTTTGAACTCCTTTAAGATATCAAATTCACTTTCTAATAAATAAATTATAATAATCAATACCTGGAGCTAAACGATATGCCATAGGTTCCTGTTTACGATTTTTTTTTACATCATACGACTAGGAAGTTCAGCGGAAGCCATGGGGTAATCCAAATATACACACTCAATTTTTACATTTATTTTTAATATTAATGAGGAGTCCAGCCACCTTCCTTCTAGATCACCTCTTGCAATCTGTTAGGCATAGAAGATTCATGGTTTCTGACGATCTGTGGTCGGTTGTGGAAGAGTTTCCATTGTGTTCCCAGAGGTTCATAAGTTGATCTGGTCTCATCTCCCTCTCAGGCTCCCAACATTTTACCAAATTAGCCTAAATATTCTCAGTGAGGTTCATGTCTGTATCCTTACTTGCCAGTCAAGCAACTGCAGATCCTCTCGACCTTGAAACCATTCCTGGACTATTCTGGCCGTATGAATGGGGCGCAGCGGTCGTGAATGAAAATGACAGGAGCAGGTGGGGAGGAATAATTCCGCTGTTGATGTGAAAGAAGTTAGAAATCCCGAAGAATTTCAATGTATTTTTCACCAGTGAACCTCCACTCAATCCTGGTGATATCATCCATATAATGTAAGAAGATCCAGCCCCAAACGTTTTACTGTGACGTGCCCATTCCTGGTCACCTCGTAAATTTCCTCTGTAGTATCTGAATGGGAAAAAATCTTGGTAACAATTTACGCTTTGCTTTTCGTAATAGGGAAAATAATGCTATTAATCGTTTTGGGAAATAAAATGCTAAGTAACAACCCTTGGAATAAGTTAAGAATTTTATTAATCTGCAAGGATTAATACTTATAATAGCATTAACTTTAATCTGCAACAGTCCGTTAAGATATGATATTCTTTAATTCAGTAAACAGGCTGTACTCTATATTATAAAATTTGCCTACGTGATTATTCATAACATTAATAATGCATTTGATTAATGCCTGAAAGCTGGCCATAGTAGAACTAATGGGGGGTTTTCAATGAAGATTTTTTATTTTCACACTTCTCGTGGCAATATAATTCAATTAGCGGAAAATACATGGTTATTGACAAAATTATTATCTTTTGATTATAATATTACCCTTGCTTATAATTATTATAGTCTGACTGTTATTAATGATTATAGAAACTCACCTTATATTACTCGGTCTTCGGTTATGTATTCTGCCGTGACTTCTGCTAGTAAAAGACCTTTCGTCACTGCATACAACTCGAGACCAAAATTCCATATCCTCCCCCACAAACTGTTGAACAAAGGCAAGACTATCAGCACGATGCCGTTCGGCGAGAAATTCCTTCTTGGCAGGAATTCTATGAGGTATTCCTGCCTCATCCAGACGTCTTCGCACCGTCATAGCCGAAACATTTAATGCCAGACGTTCACGAATAGCAATAGTATTGGTAAAAGCATCTTCTTATACTGCTCGTCGAATGTCGTCGTTATCCTAACGGGTGGTCTTTCGTGGTGGAGGTCTTCGAACTGAAATACGTAATTAACATGCAGATACCTAGATAATCAAGATTAATTATAGCCTGTTTTACTTATGGGAACGCTATTTGGTATTCTGGGAAGTAAAGAGAAAGAATCATATTAGAGTTCAACAGGACTAAGGCAACTATAATTTAGGTTTCATGATTTTACGGGTTTGTAAGGTTTATTGTTTAAAAAATTAATAAATAAATGAAATAAATAAATGCTATCCAAAGTTGGTCAATTTCCCATTGATAACGTTTAAAATTCTGTATGTCTTCATAATGATAAATTGTTAATTGTCTGTTTGAAACACTAAAGGTGGTGGTGTTCCTCTCTTAACGTGAATTCCATTAATCTGCTTTCGGGCTGTTTTAGTGTATAAGAGGTTGGAGGAGGCAAAACTTGGTAATAAGTATTAATCATCATAGCTGGGGGGAAAAAAAAAAATTAAAACCCCCCATTTTTTTTTGTAAGTCTTTAATGCAGTGGTTTGTTACTTAGGCATCACATTTCCCCAAACATATATCATTATTGCCCAGTTACGGAAAGCAACGGTAAAATTGTAAAAAATTCAGATTGTTTTCCTTCAGATACCACCGAGGAAACATTTACGAAGTTGCCAGGAGTGGCTTGTAACCGTAAATGTGTGGGCCTGGATTTCCTTACATGGTATATGTGATATCACCAAGGACTGAAAGGGGTTTCCCCATTGGGAAAATACGGTTTAAAATTTCTTCAGGATTTCTTACTATCCCCTTCAACGTTCCACCAAGGACGGAATTTATACCCCTTTCCAACCTAGTCCTGCTCATTTTCATTCCATGGTACAGGCTGCCCGCCATTCCATACGGCCAGAATAGTCAGGAATGGTTTCTTAGGTTTCTAGATCGAGAGGATTTGAATTGGTTGACTAGCCAAATAAGGGTGCAGACATGAATCCCATAGATCCCGAGAAAGATAAAGTCGATTTATTAAATATTGAACAATTCACAGGTGCCCCGAGAGAAGCCGAAGTGCAGTGGAAAAATCACTGAATTTCTAATCAGTTTTTCCTCCCATGTATACATAAAAAAAAAAAAAAAAAAAATCATTTTTGTTCCCGTTATTTTTTATGCATCCATTTCGTATGAAGTAGCTACTGTCGCATATCTTATGTAATATAAGCATTAAGCAGGTTAGGAGATTAATTACGTTGCTTTATGTCTATTACAATAATTAGAATCATAATTACCTGACTTGTTATCGAATTACAGTTACAATTTCAATTACAAGATGGGGAACAATATCAAATACAATACAAATTTAATATTTCAAAATTGTAATCACAGCTACAAATACATATATAAAACGTATTACTCAATTACATTTCGACACCCTATTTAATTTTAAGAAATGCAATGACTAGTTAATTGCAAAGACCCCTTTATACTTGAGTTTGGTTTCATTTTACAGTCAATTTCTGCAACAATTGTAAGTTGTAACTTATGATACCTTTAGTACAAATACAAAACAAACATATCTGAAATATTTTAGACCTGTAGAAATTATCGTTAGCATCCTATGATTTGCCTAAGTAAATTTTTAGTATGTTTATTGTGGTGAAAATTATTATGCTGATTATAAGAAAATGATACTGAAATACAAAACTCAAATACTGGAAAAAAAATTTCACAAAATTTTTTGCACAAAAAAAGGAAATAAATGGAATAAAAAAAATTTTTTAGAAATTGGGGATAGCTGGCTTGTCAAGATTCTCCCTTAATAATATAAGATAAATGGAATTGGGGAAAGCGACCTCAAAAACATCTCTCCATTGCATTTGGTCAAGATGAGTTCTCGAAAAGTAAGAGGGCGGCTCTAGGATAACAATCTCAAATAAAGTTTTCAGTTACAATTACAATAACAATTACCATTAATTATAAATAAAAAACAAATGGAATTACAGTTAACTTCAAAACGTTGTAATTAAAAACATATCAGATAAATGACTATTACACCAAGCCAGAATAAAAGGTAAAAGGTATTTGTAATTGTAAGAAAAGCTCTCTTACTGTGGGTTTCACAGACAGTGCAGTCACGTTTTTGGTCAATAACACTGTAATGAAGACTGGTATCAGTACGAGATTTTGCTGTAATTTTTCGGTATAATCAAGGCTTTAACTCTATTGGATGTCCGGTAAAAATGCTCAATTTTTATTTGTAACACAGAGTAACTATAACCAGTTACTTATTCAAACCAATCTGTAGGCAATTGGCGGCTCTCTCTTGCTAAAAAAAAAAAAAAAAAAAAAAAAAAAAAAAAAAAAGTTAAAAAGTTGCGTGACAAACGGATTTCTGCTACCATGCCGACAGCTATGTTCCTAGACGGCCATCTCTTCTTCACCTTCGTAATGCAAGCATATGGCTGATGCCCTGAGTCCAAATGAAGCTTGCGAAGGAGGTAACTAAACACAAGTATAACAGTAGATTTACCATCAATCACAGTGTCTATCGTTCTACTACTCCACCATACATGCAGATATCTCTTACTCCAATAATTATAATCATTTACTCATAACCCAAGTCAATAGTCACTAAAGAAAAAAAAAATTTTTGATCTTAAGACAAAAATAGTAATAGCTACTACTACTGCTGCTGCTGCTAATAATAATAGTTAAAAAATGCTATATTACTGGTTATGATTATTAATAATTAATTAATATTGTTCTGTTTTCAAACGTAGACCAAAAGTAATATATCCATTGCCTAAGGTAAGGTAGTACGGTACGGAATTTGCACATTTTTTCCTTACCAGAACTGTACCGTGCCGTACTTCGGTAAAATTGTCGTTTGCGTTAATTCCGTATAACCGTACACATAGGCTATAAATATCAACCGTACCGTACCGTAACCGTAATGCCAGCCCTTGCTGGCAGGTAACAA
This sequence comes from Macrobrachium nipponense, assembly GCF_015104395.2. Taxonomy (NCBI): domain Eukaryota; kingdom Metazoa; phylum Arthropoda; class Malacostraca; order Decapoda; family Palaemonidae; genus Macrobrachium; species Macrobrachium nipponense. Next base: position 30,254,979 of record NC_061090.1, on the reverse strand, counting down.
CAGCGTGAATCGTTATATATATAAACAACATTTTAAATTATTATTATTAGATTAGATAGATAGATAGATACAAAAAAAAAAATCGTGCAAAATATACTTAAACTAGTAACATTCAGAGAGAGAGAGAGAAGGGAGGGGGAGGAGAGGTGAGGGAAGTTCTCTCAAGACGGGTGTACCAGGTAAACCCTGTGTCCAAACTGTATAACTGTCACGCACAAATAGTTCGTTCCCTTTAATCCATGGCAACCGCTGATCCAGAGTGGAACCACGAAATCCGCGACTATGAAACCCCAGAGCAGTTGAGCAAGTAACTAACGGAGCATCCAATAGATGTTTGCGCCGTCAGGACAAGGAAGGAGGAGTGGCAGCAGATAGTTTTCTTGAGCATAGAGTAAAGTATCCTTAATCTATTAACGTTAATTAAGAGAGTGGTCGTAAACATTTTGTTGTTGACGACACTGGGTTTGAGTGTAAAATGTGCATTTAAGGAAATATGCGAAATAAATATGAGACTAAAAGTGCTTAGGAACTCCAGTATTTATGAAATGGCATTTCCTATAGATTATTAAATCTTATATACTGACATGACTGTCCACGAGATCGATACAAAACTTTCACCAAGTGTTAACGGTGGTGTTCTTGTAAGGCAGCAAGCCACCTCTATATTATAGTATATATATATACTATATATATATATATATATATATATATTATATATATATATATATATATAGAACATCTATATCAGCAAATTAGCAAAATTTTCAGTTCACTTACTTTATGAGGTAGCAACCATACACAGATACATGTCTATTATACTTATACAATTCATGATTGGGCCAACCTTCATAGAGAAAGCGGGCGATGTGGGCAATAACACAAAAAAATTTGGGCTATATATAAATTTTCTTTATTACTAAATTTTAGTAATTAAAACAACATGAAATATTAGGATACTTTCACCAATATAACAGGTTCATATTTGGTGAAAAGAGAAAGACAGAACCACAGAATATAACAAGACAAAGATGAGTAGAGAGAAAGAGAGAGAGATAACTTATTAAGTTTCTTTTTCTAGATTATGGTGTGAAGAAGCCTCGTGTTCTTATTTTCTTCCTAGCACCAGGTCAGTTGCAAAATACGAGTCATTATCCATTTTACTATATTTCTTTAGTAAGGATATTTTCATCCTTGTTTTCAAGATGCATTGTAATAGAAAATAACTTAACTCAATTCCTGTGTTTCAAGAAGCAAAGTAGTTTTCTAGTGCCGATGTAGTTATAGCCATTCTAACTGTAAAAGAGTTAATATGTTTTTGTAGGAATGTAAACTTTTCTCTCCTGTAAAGTCAACTGCCATAGTCCTTGCCGTTCCCTGACCATTTCCTGTCTTAGGAGGGTTAGGAGCCACTAGCTTCTACCTTTGCATTGGAGAGTTAAGTTGCCTAGTATATGGCCATTCGTAGGCTGCAGCTTTTAGCTCCACTAATTCTATCAGGCTTATTTCTTATACCTTTTGGACCCCTTTTAATAATCTAGCCTTAGTTTCTTAACTGCTGTGCTCTTATTCTGTCTCAACTTTATTACCTTAATCTGTTTTCCTTCTTTTCTTGGAATGAAGCGCGTTTTTGTAACTTCCCTTTATTTCAAAATAACAAAATAAAAGTAGTGATATTTACAAAGCCTTCTTTGTTCAAAATTTAAGGCTTATTTCAGTTTGACTAAATGTTAACTAAAAAACCATCACATTTTCCGACCAATCTGGCAGATAAATTTGAACCAATATCACTTTTTTTTCATTTAATTTTGAGATACTATAAATATTACTTTTCACTTTAAACCTATGAAATATGCATGATCTTCCAAAACATTAGCATTAACTGGTAATCAAGTAAAAGGAACATAACTAAAAACACGTGAGCTAGTGTCAATATTTTATCATTATTATTTTTATGATAATATACAATGAGTAGGATGTCCAACCTCCATCTGCATCTGTGACCTCACACAGACGATCAGGTATGGAATCTACAGTTTATATTATGTAACAGAAGTGTGGGTTATGTATTTGATTCCCTGGAACGTGTTTTACGCAGATATTTTTTTTTTCTTTATCAAGCACGCTTCTACAATACATTTTCTTAACCTTACATGTCATGTCGTTTTCATTGTTGTATTTATTATTTGACGACATTATTGACTCTGTAATTGTTTTTAAATAGTATTTAATTGCTGTCATTATCGTCCGTATTAAACAGGATTATTTACATTTGTGTTATAAGGATACGTTCGCACCAAATGCGTTGCCTATAGAAATGGGGCTGTTAGGATTTTCTGCTTTATTTCTATATTGAATTTCAATTACGAATCAAGTTATGCTCAAATAAAATTGTACTCCTGTATACCTTGATTTTCACTTTTTATATAGGACAAAATTTAGTATAATTAAATTTCGTTTTTACCTTTTCTTTGTATGCATATGATATAAATTTAAAATCTTAAAACTTACCTATAGTTTTTGAAAATCATTATGGTTGAGTAGTTGATTATTATATAATATATATAAATATTTCTCTTGATGTCCCGGCTAATTCATTTAGAATGATATCTTTTAGTTATTTGGTTAAATCCAAACAAAAAAGATGCGTACTGCAAAAAGATCCCGTAAAAAAGAGAGAGAGAGAGAGAGAGAGAGAGAGAGAGAGAGAGAGAGAGAGAGAGAGAGAGAGAGAGAGAGAGAGAGAGAGAGAGAGAGAGAACTGCAGAAATTTATAACACCTAGAAACAAGGCATGATTGGAAATCTTTCAGAATGTTTCTTGCTATATTTTGATAAATCGAAATATCTCTTGTGAAATATTGAAAATCAAGGAAAAAGAGAGGGATATAGAGGAGAGTATATGAATGGGTACTCCAGTTTGAAGAAAATGTGGCCTTACTTGGCCTGCCTTGGCAGCAGCTGTTGTGTGACGTTATTATCTAGATGTTGTCTGAAATACGGAGAGAAGTCTAACGCAAGGATAGTCATGTTGTTTATAGGCTGCCTATTCACTGGTGAGGTTTCTCCTAATACTGATGATGGAGGTGAACAGGCCAAGGAAATGGAATTGAACGAGAGAATTTCGGCCTTGCGAGACACCACACAGTACCAGAGAGAGCAGCAATGACTTGGACAGGATCATTTTTCAGCTGCAACAGAGGCTTGACTACACAGAAGGCGGGCGGAAGGAAGAAAGCACTCGTGTGATCCAATATAACTCAGGGGGTGTTGCAACAACAGGCTGCAGAAAGGGCCCCACTTATTCGAAGGTGAGACGTTGTTTCTGAAGGAGAACGATCAAGTGAAGAAGGAGAAGGAAGTGCAGATATAGACCGAAGAAGCGGCGCGGATGGCGAGGCTCGTCCAGGAACGAAAGGCGCTAATCCGACAGGAAAGACGCCGAGGTCAGGTTTCAGCTCCTGCAGAAGGAAGTGGAAGATCTCAGAAGGAAACGTGTGTACTACATTGTGAAGTTCAGGTTGCGAAACTGAAGAGAAACGAGCTGAGGTGCCTTCTAGAGGAAGGGAATCATCGCTTCAAGTCGCTGGATAGGAACACCGGTGTCCAGGGCGAACGGAACGACCAGTTGGAAGATGAGGTTCGACAGCTGCGAGGAGCGAAGGAGAAATCGGTTTGCCAGCTCAAGAACCACCAGGGAAATTACAGATGCCTGGAAAATGAAGGAGCAGCTGTTCATGTTCAAGTAATGGCGCGACCAAGTCTAAGCTGGCCTTGCGAAGAGGGCTCAGATGTCAAAAATTTGAGGAGAATGTTTGTTGTATGGAAAGTTTTTTTTTTTTTTTTTTTTTTTAATCAATAAAGTTTATTTACAAACTGCGATTTTCATTTACACATTATTTTTTTTTTGTTTTTTCAGCAAAATTTGTTATTTACATGATAATTCGAGTTTAAACTCGAATTTAAAGGACTCTTTCATAAATCCATGTGTTAGAATTGATTTTTAGTTTGCAATGGATTTTAGGAGTGAACTGCAATACTTTATTTTATATGGAAGGTTTGATGTTTATATGTAATAAGTTTGCTTTGTTAATCGTTGAAGGATATGAAAGTTAGAGGGAAATAAGTATAAAATGTTTTGTAAGAGTTTTATTGATTCCTGAAAGGGAAAGGTAAATGTAAGGATTGGTGGAGTGCCAGGATTCGAAGCAGAAGATACAGAGAAGATTGGTGGAGTGCCAGGAAAAGCAGCGGATTCAGAGAAGATTGGTGGAGTGTCAGGAGAAGCAAACGATTGAGAGAAGATTGGTGGAGTGACAGGAGAAGCAGAGGATTGAGAGAAGATTGGTGGAGTGCCAGGAGAAGCAGAGGATTCAGAGAAGATTCAGGGAGCGTCAGAAGAAGAAGCAGAGTATTCAGAGAAGATTTGTGGAGTGCCAGGATAAGAAGCAGAGGATTCAGAGAAGCCCCTGGAGAATTGAAAGGATTCAGTGGCATATTCTGGTTTAAGGTTAACAAAGGTGTTTACTCTCTTAAGGGACGGCGGGCGAGGCCCGCCAGGCGTCCCGGGACGGGCGGGCAAGGCCCGCCAAGTGTCCCGGGGATGGGCGGGCCTCCGCCCGCCAGGCGTCCCGGGGACGGGCGGGCCTCCGCCCGCCAGGCTGTCCGGGGACCGGCGGGCCTCTGCCGCCGGGCGTCCCGGGGACGGGCGGGCCTCCGCCCTCCGGGCGTCCCGGAGACCGGCGGGCCTCCGCCCGCCGGGCGTCCCGGGGACCGGCGGGCCCCTCCGCCCGCCGGGCGCGTCCGGGCGGGACCGGGCGGGGCCTGTCCCGGGGACCGCGCCGGGCCCGTGGGCCGCCCGGGCCGGCTCCGCCCGGGGGCCCCGGGCGTCCGGGGACCGGCGGGCCTCCGCCCGCCTGGGCGTCCCGGGACCCGGGGACCGGCGGGGCCTCCGCCCGCCGGGCGTCCCGGGGACCGGCGGGCCTCCGCCCGCCGGCGTCCGGGAGCGGGCCCTCCGCCCGCCGGGGGTCCCGGGGATCCCGGCGCTACGCCCGGGCAGCGTCCCAGGGCCGGCGCCCTCCGCCCGCCAGCGTCCGAGTACCCGGCGGGCCTCCGCCCTCCAGGCGTCCCAGGGACGGCGGGCCTCCGCCCGCCATGGGGCCGGTCCAGGATGGGGCGGGCCTCCGCCCGCCGGCTCCCGGGGACCCGGCGGGTCCCGCCCGCAGGCGTCCCGGGACCGGCGGGCCTCCGCCCGCCAGGCGTCGGGGACGGCGGGCCTCCGCCCGCCAGGCGTCCCGGGGACCGGCGGGCCCTCCGCCCGCCACCAGGCGTGGGGTGGGCAGGCCTCCCCGCCCGCCAGGCGTACCGGGGGACCGGAGGCCTCCGCCCGCCAGGCGTCCCGGGATGGGTGGGCAGGCCTTGACGGGTGGGCGAGGCCCGCTACAGGTCCCAAGAAGTGGCAGGTGAGGCCCCGCAGGTGTCTTGGGATTGGTCGGCAGGGCCCGCCAGGTGTCCCGGGACGGGTGGGCGAGGCCCGCCAGGTGTCCCGAGACGGGAAGGCCTGGTGTCCCGGGATGAGTGGGCGGGCCTTGACGGGTGGGCGAGGCCTGCTACGGGTTCCGGGAAGGGGCAGGTGAGGTCCCCCAGGTGTCTTGGGACTGGTCAGCCGGGCCCACCAGGTTTCTCGGGACGGGTGGACGAGGCCTGCCAGGTGTCCCAGGATACCTGGCGGGCCTCGCCCCCCCGTTCCTGGGAACGGCTGGGCGAGGCCCGCCAGGCGTCCTGGGACGGGCGGGCAGGCCTTGACGGGTGGGCGAGGCCCGCTACAGGTTCTGGGAAGGGGCATGGGAGGCCCGCCAGGTGTCCCGGGACGGGTGGGCGAGGCCCGCCAGGCGTCCCGGGACGGGCGGGCAGAGGCCCGCCAGGCTTCCCCGGACGGGCGGGCAGAGGCCCGCCAGGCGTCCTGGGACGGGCGGGCAGAGGCCCGCCAGGCGTCCCGGGACGGGCGGGTAGAGGCCCGCCAGGCGTCCTGGGACGGGCGGGAAGAGGCCTGCCAGGCGTCCCGGGACGGGCGGGCGCGGCTCGCAAGGCGTCCCGGGACGGGCGGGCGCGGCCCGCCAGGCGTCCCGGGACGGGCAGGGCGAGGCCCGCCAGGCGTCCCGGGACGGGCGGGGGAGGCCCGCCAGGCGTCCCGGGACGGGCGGGCGAGGCCCGCCAGGCGTCCCGGGACGGGCGGGCGAGGCTCGCCAGGCGTCCCTGGACGGGTGGGCAGGCCTTGACAGGTGGGCGAGGCCCGCTACGGGTTCCGGGAAGGGGCAGGTGAGGCCCCCCAGGTGTCTTGGGACTGGTCAGCCGGGCCCGCCAAGTTTCTCGGGACGGGTGGGCGAGGCCCGCCAGGCGTCCCGGGACGGGCGGGCAGAGGCCCGCCAGGCGTCCCGGGACGGGCGGGCGCGGCCTTCCAGGCGTCCCGGGACGGGCTGGCGCGGCCCGCCAGGCGTCCCGGGACGGGCGGGCGAGGCCCGCTAGGTGTCCCGGGACGGGCGGGCGAAGCCCGCCAGGTGTCCCGTGACGGGTGGGCAAGGTTCGCCAGGTGTCCTGGGACGGGCGGGCGAGGCCCGCCAGGTGTCTCTCTCTCTCTCTCTCTCTCTCTCATCTCTTCTATAAACTTTTTTGTCTTTATCTCTGTGCTATTATTGATATTTTTGCTGTGGCTTCTTTCTTCTAGCTTTTATTGAATATGAATTTGTTACATTGGTGAAAGTATCTGCATCTTATATTTTGCGTTAGTATTTTAAAAAATTAGCTACATAAAGCCATAATTTGTAAAACTTTAGTATATCTTAGTTTTACCAGACCACTGAACTGATAAGCAGATTTCCTAGGGCTGGCCCGAAGGTTTAGTTATTTTTTGGTTGTTGGAACCAATTGGGCAGCTAGCAACGGGACTTGCAGCTTACTGTGGGGTCAGAACCACATTATATCGAAAAATGAATTTCTAGCACCAGAAATAAATTCCTCCGATTCCGCGATGGCCAAGCCGATAATCGAACTTCGGACCACCAGATTGGTGGCCGAGCGCGAAAACCCCTCGTCCAACGAGAGACTACCCCCATAATTTGTAAGTTTCCAAAAACAGGCATCGGGTGTTATCACCCAAATCGCTTGCCTTCTCTATGGGTATTGGCCCAATCCTGCAAAATGTATTACAGGCAGTCCCTGGGTTATGACGGGGGTTCCGTTCTTGAGACGCGTCGTAAGCCGAAAATTGTCATAAGCCAGAACATCATAAAAAATCCTAAGAAAACCTTACTTTTAATGCTTTGGGTACGTTAAAAACTATGTAAACTGCATTGTTATTGCATTTTTCATCAAAAAAAACTTCAAATATTGATTATTTTGCATTTTTGGCATCATTTTTCTTCTACTAGATCAGCGTTTGTAGGCGTCATAACCTTGGAAATAATTTCTGATGGATATAATTGAAAAGCACCTTAACCTCAGAATGCCGTAAGCTGAACCCGTCGTAACCCGGGGACTGCCATATGTAATGATAGCTAAGAGAATGTCAGTTAGGAACAGCGTTAATATAAAAGAGAGGGAGAAACAAGACAGTGAGAGTGAGAGAGAGAGACGAGAGAGATGAGAGGAGAGAAGAAAATTAGTCAGGAAGAAGAGTCCCATCAGCAGCCGCAACACGCACAAAGTTTTAATCAAAGCGGTTCCATAAAAATCTTCACCTATGACCCGACCTATACACTCTTGCCGGAAACTCGACAGTTACGGTGACGTCATAAGTTCTACCCACAAGGGGAGGAATTAAGTCAATCCATCACACCTAAAGGACGGCGTTAGATAATCTACAACCAATATGAATGACCAACAGGAGGGCCAAAAAGCATATCCCGCCTATAGTAGGTGGACATTCTCTTTGTAGAATCTTTTAGAAGCCCAGCAGCGAAGGAGAGCACCAATTGGAAAAAAGAAAGGGCTGCCGCACAGCTCTGACTAAAGTTGGTCAGCTACCCAAAGCCAGAGCAGTTGCTGTTAACAGAGCTTCAAATTGATTTGTAGTCTTCATTGTTGAACTTGTATCTGTGACTGTATCATTCTAGTGTGAATGAAGGGAAGAAGCTTGCACTGCATCTCATTTAAAGACTCCTGAGAAACTCCAACAAATAATATATATATCTATATATTCATATGCGTATATATATATATATATATATATATTATATATATATATATATATATGTATATGATCCTTTACAGTAATACAACAGTATAATATGAAGATAAACGGCCCTTTTGTAAAACACTATTTTAACGTTGTAACCATATATTTCGAGCACTCCTTCTGTGCTCCTAATCACTGGTAAAATATGGACATAGGATGTCTTACAGGAGTATATATACAAAAACATATGAAGTGTGGCAGTAAATCTCTGTTGGTGACCCAGGAAGGGTGGAAATTAAACTATTCCATGGTGATTTCTGGCCTCATTAACTCACGTCTGGCGACTCGTCCAGTGGTCGGATGTTCTTGGACACCTGCTTATAGGAGCGGCCTAAGGTTTAGTTTGTCGATGTCATCCGATTTCCAGTGTCCTCCTGACAGGTCATATTGTTGGTGATTGATGATAGCAGATTCCAGCATTTTCCTTTTGTACGGACAGCTGCTTTTGAAAATCAGCTCGCCCCATCCAGTTCATAGTATGGCCTTTGTCCCTAATATGTAGGAAAATCCCCGAGTTCTCTGTTGCATGTCGCACTGATCTTTTGTGTTCTGCTAAACTTTGCGAGATGGATCTACCGGTTTCCCCAACGTAAATCTCATTACAATTGCTACACGTGTCTTGTAAACCCCGGCTCTTCTTCTCTTTTATTTAGGTCGTTAATGACGAACTTCCCGAATGGATTTGGGATGGAAAATAAAAGGATTATTAACTGAAGTGTTCTGTGGCCCTTTTTGAATGCTTCCATCTTAGGAATTTTCAATTTATTGATAAAGTCTATTTGTCTATTGGGAGTGGGACCTCTATAGTATATTGTATTCGCTTTATTTATCGCCTTCTCAA
>NC_061090.1:30243479-30245409 GCF_015104395.2 Macrobrachium nipponense | reverse complement strand
TTTATGATTTATTTATTTCAGTGATTTATTTTTTGTCTGACTTGTTTTTTTTTAACCTGGATTCGATATCCTATAAAGTTTTATTGCATTTTCATCCAAGCATTTAACACCGAGATAAATACTCATTATACCTCGCAGAATAGTATTCTAGATCCCTTCAACCTCGTACGATTTCCTTTAATATTTCCAGGTAATATTTACCGGCAGTTAAAAAAAATAAAGTATCTATATCTAACTACCATACAGTATTTGTATCCAACTACCATACAGTTCTTTCTGAGGCAGTTTAACAGGCAAAGTGTTAGGCTTGGCAAAATTCCTGAATGATTAACAGTACTTTACTTTAATTTTTTTTTTTTCTAATCCTGAAATACTTGAGGTGTTTACGGACACATTAGGAGGCCAACTTTGTTGGGGCTGAGGACACTCGAAGTGAAGCCATAGTTTTTTCCTTTCTTTCGGATATCACAAGGTAAGTATTCAGTTTGATTACCGACTGAAGAAAGTTATTATTAGATTTAAAAATTGAATCATGAATTAATTTGGAGAGAGAGAGAGAGAGAGAGAGAGAGAGAGAGAGAGAGAGAGAGAGAGAGAGAGATATCATCGTAGTGATCTGTCTACTTTTGTGAGGACCAACAAACATAATTGCATTTCCCTATTTCTACTAAAAATCTAAAGAGAGAGAGAGAGAGAGAGAGAGAGAGAGAGAGAGAGAGAGAGAGGGGAGAGAGAGAGCGAGCTCTTAATTCATAGTAATCTGTCTACTTTTGTGAGGACCAAATCAAGTTGAGAGAGAGAGGAGAGAGAGTAGAGAGAGAGAGAGAGAGATCCCATACAAACACAGACTTATGTCAACAAGTATCGAATGTCCTGCCGATCGGATATTGACGGATAATATTATCGATCTCTTTCGAAGACAGAGTCCGGCGAACGAAGATACTCGATGAAACTGAGGAGAAGGAAGACAGAAGACCCCAATTCTCGCAGATCAGAGAGGAAGAAGAGCAGAGGAAATTCAGCGAGAGAAGAAGAAGAAGAAGAAGAAGAAGAAGAAGAAGAAGAAGATACAACTACGACCCTCACTTACTCGAAGGAATAGCAGCCTTGATGGAACTCTCCGCAGCTCCTAGGGTCATCGCAGGATCTCCCTCGGAAGGGGAAAGTGGGGAAGGACGTCCACCATCCCCTCGCCAGCAGAAGCCGAAGGGTCCACTAGCAGCGCCCTTCCGCTGCAAGATCTGCAAGGAAGGGTTCCCCACGGAGAAGAAGATGCTGATCCACAAGTCCGTCCACTTCAGGGAGGTTCCTTTCGTCTGCCTCAACTGCTTCAGGACCTTCGACGATTTCGACGTCCTCCAAGATCACACGGCGTCCCACAGGGTCTTCCACTGCGCCAGCTGTCCCTCCGTGTTCCCGGATCACCTCTCCCTCAGGAAGCACCTGCTGATGCATCCCGTCGGGTCGATCGTGTCCTGATGGAGCAGAAAATTGATGTGATTTCCATTCAGTGATTTATATATTTTTTTAATATATTTTTTTTATTGCTTCGTTTCATTGTGATAGTTTTGTTTTTTTGTATTATACTATAAATGAATAGTAGTTTAGTACTTTGCCTTTATTTTTATAACACTTCATTCATTGGAGGGCGGTGGAGTAAAGAACTGATGTGAATTCCGTTCAGGAATTTATATATATTTTTTTGAATTTAATTTCTGTGATGCTTTGTTTCATTGTGGTATTTTTGTTTTTGTTTTTTTAGTATTATACTATAAAGGAAGAGTTGTTTAGTACTTTGTCTTTATTTTTATAACCTTCATTCATTTGATCTTTTTAAAGTATTGCAGTGAGAGTGGTTTTAATTTCTCTTTAAAAAGAAGATAACTATTATTGCATTATACATGGAGCTGTGTATTTGCTGTATGGAAAA
>NC_061090.1:30230979-30238479 GCF_015104395.2 Macrobrachium nipponense | reverse complement strand
ATGAACTCTCACTTGTAAATGCAGCCTTGGGTCTCTATGTACTTGGCAAACATTGCCTTGGGGTTGAACGATAACTCACGGCCGGAGCTTTTCTCTCGAATTGAAGACGTTCCTTTCTCTTTCTCTCTGGTGTCATTCGATTTAGAAAGGGCATTTCAATAGTGGACTTTAACAGGGTGTGACTCTGTAATTACAGGTGTATTATCGTTATGCAATGATCATCGATTATTATCTTGCTTATTTATTTTTTCTGTTTATTTGGACTTTTAACAGGGTGTAATTCTGTAATTACAGGTGCATCGTTAAGTAATGGTCATCGATTATTATCTTGCTTATTTATTTTTTCTGTTATTTGGACTTTTAACAGGGTGTAATTCTGTATTACAGGTGCATCGTTAAGTAATGGTCATCGATTATTATCTTGCTTATTTATTTTTTCTGTTTATTTGGACTTTTAACAGGGTGTAATTCTGTAATTACAGGTGCATCGTTAAGTAATGGTCATCGATTATTATCTTGCTTGTTTATTTTTTCTGTTTATTTGGACTTTTAACAGGGCGTATTCTGTAATTACAGGTGTATCGATATGTAATATATCTTTATTATTTTTATTTTGTTTTGTATGGTCCCTAATTACCATCTTAATATGCCAAGTCATGGTTTATAGGTAATTTGAATGAGCAGCTTTTCTATCCATAGGTGAATTAGAATATATATGAATGATGAATAACTGTTTATGAATTTAAAATGACAGAAGGTGTCAAGGAATGAGGATTACAAGAGAAAGTCCAATAGTCTTTAAAATTCAGTTTATTTTGTTATGACAAGTTGCAGCTCTTCGTCTTTCGGAAAATATGTTACAGTCTCTCTTCAGAACCATATTAGACTTTCTAATATGTCTAAGGAAATTTCCTAGTACATGAAAGTATGAAAATGCCTATGATATATCGTTTGTCTATTTTTATTAAAAAGTATATTATGACTTTCAGCATTCGATTGTGAGTACAAGGTGTTTTTCAACTCCAAATTTGTACTGAAGTTCACACATACCAAACCTTAAAATACTGGACATGTAGTTAAGTTGACCTACACAGGGCCCCCCCCCCATCCCCCCCCCCAAATGTAGTAATTTTTAATGAGGTGGTACAGACACGCCTTGCGGGGCGCCTAGCAACGACGGGCGGCCGCATGATCCAATCATGTGATCGCTAAGGTGTTGCCAACCTCAGGTCGCATAGGACACCATTCCTGGCTGTTTTTCATTCCAGCATTCTTCGAGGGAAGCCAAGCGCTTATCACAAAGCGCCTCTCTCTCTAACCGGAAAAAGCTGAGATTAACAATTCATACACACTTTTTTTAATATTATTATATATATATATATATACTATAATAGATATATTATATATATATATATATATATATATATATATCAATAACAATTGTATAATAGCGGGCACTGTTATCAGGAATACAGAAAATTGTTGATATAATTCTTACTAAGGGGTTGGAATATGGAAAATGACTGAATAACCTCTTATAAACAAGGCATAAGGGAATTTTTACCTAAAATTTGTTTATAACAAAAAGAAATAACAAAGCGTGCCATCTGAAATTAATTTGTAAATGTAAAAAAATGCAAAAAATAATAAACAAAGGAAATTGAAAATAAAACAAATACGAGTCCCGATGTCATCTTGTATTCCGAACCAAAGAGAAAAATATTTTTGAAATTCCAGACGAGAAATTTGGAAAATTCAGACTGAAGACGGGAACCCCTCATTAGCATCTAATTAGCTGATCACTTCACGGGGATCATTATTTTCAAGGATATTATCTTTCAGGTATTGGGCGAGTTGTGTTGGTGAGTTTCCAGAAGGAAAGTGTTACCTGAAACAAGATAACAAAAGTCTTCTAATATTATTATAATTCTTCTGTTTCTATTTCAGGGGTAAAAACCTGTGGTTTTATTACCTTTCCTTATTTTGATTCTAGAGGAAAATAAACATGCTACTATTTATTGGGCTTCTCTTTTAAAGTGAGAACACTAGAGGCCGTGAGTGGAAGCCGTTGCTTTCTCTCTCTCTCTCTCTCTCTCTCTCTCTCTCTCTCTCTCTCTATCTTCCATTCACTTTATTAATCGTCCCTCTTTTTCCAAAAGGGGCCTTTCTTCCATTCCATTTATAGATGTCTTCATTTTTGTCCTCTCCTCCCTCCCTCTCCCTCCTTCCATTGATCTGTATTTTTTCCAGCTGTCCATTTTTCCCTGCCCTTTTTTTCCTCTTTTTGTTTTTTTCTTCCGTTTTATCTCTCACTCTGTTTGATTGTTGTTGGAATTTCTTGTTTCTCTGTTATTTCATTCAGTCGTGAGTTAGGGTGTTGTTCATTGTTTTAAGATTTCTTAATGATTATCCTTTTCTTTCAGTAAAACGCGAAAATGGAGAAAGTCACAATGTACAGCATCAAAAAATCTTCAGAATTAAATAAAAAATTAATGTGTTATTATTTTTAGAGATGTTTCACAACAGTCCCTCTCTTCTAGAATTTTCACGTTAATAAGAATTAATATCACTGAAGATCAGATAGGCAAATCATGAGAAAAACCATACATCCCTATTTAATCAGAAATCTTATCGTCTTCCCATATTTTGTAAACAGAATTAAAAGCTTACGACAGTAATTTTCCTTGTATAAAATGCGCTTAGTATCCTCTGTGCTTACGAGGATGACGCTAGAAAAGTGCAATCAATCAACAATTTCTCATTCCTCCCGTCATTATCTTCGAAGATAAACCAAGACGGAGTATTGAAAATAGCAGGACGAAATTTACCTGACGATTTTTAAATTGGTTTTAAAACTGGGGGGGGGGGGTGGGGGGGGGGGGGGCGTCCTCCTTAGGGGTCTCAGCATTTTCAGGGAAGGCGTGAGCACTAGGGTAAAATTAAAGCTCTAATAATATTCGTTTTTTTCCCTAACAAAAGCTAGTTTTCTTATAGTCTACTACTCTAGTTAGACTTGTTTGGCTCACCATATTTTGTAGTTATTGACCTTCCTCTCTCTCTCTCTCTCTATCTCTCTCCTCTCTCTCTCTCTCGTCTCTCTCTCTCTCTCAACTCTTTCTTTCTCTCTCTTTTTTTCTTTTTTCAGTTTCCTTTAAATCTGGGAGGGAATTTTACTTTAGATGCAAGGGGGGCGTGGAAAGAAGGATCAGCTCTTAGAGGGGGGCGTGGTCATAACAAGGTCAAAGAACTACTGATTTAAAGTATCCAGTAAAACATGAATAAGACACTGAATTCCATTGACCATCTTGTAAAATTCCAACTAAGCGCAAGTACTAATAGAACTGGGAAGAATAAATTTAGAACGTTTTAAATTGATGTTGAGGTAGATAACCTTAGGGGTTATCAGACGAATCAGGATTATAAATGAGGTAAGATTTAGTATATTTAGTAAAGATTTTTGTCATATTTATGTTTTTATAATTAAGTATATATTGAAATATCAAGTTTGATGATTATATATATATTTTTGTTTTGGTTTTATCTATCATTCTTCATTGTTTTACTCATATCTGAACGCTGAATTTTATAGCATGTTATCATTCACTTATCATTATTAATCATATTAATTTTATCCATTTACATTTCATAGCGGCGATGAATAAATATTATAATGAAATCAATAGAGAGAGCTGGAGATTAGCTCTACCAAACTCCACTAAGATTCCGTAATAATCTTTTCTTTCCAGAAACGGAGTGACTCCATGTTTGGTCAAGGGAAAATGCCTCTTATTCTCGCCACTTTTCTCCAGAAAAACTCAGGTAATGAGCAAACTTGAGATTTTGGCATTTAAAAAAAACACTATTAACGAGAACGGTAATCTCGCAAGTTTGCGTATTTTGTTCACTGTTCTTAAGAATGCCTTTAGACGTAAGTGGTTATTTTTAAGGATTTTACTCTCTTCTCTCATCTCTCTCTCTCTATCTCACACACACACACACACACACACACACACCCAGAGGGACTGGGTAACCCGAACGAGCTGTACGGGTCTGTAAAGTAAGATCTCTCTCTCTCTCTCTATCTCTCTCTCATGAAAATGAGTAAAATATTGTAATGCTCTTTTGTCATAGTTTAGGTTATTCTCTCTCTCTCTCTCTCTCTCTCTCTCTCTCTCTCTATATCCTCTCTCATGAAAATGAGTAAATATTGTAAGCTTTTGTTGGTCATAGTTAGGGGATTCTCTCTCTCTCTCTCTCTCTCTCTCTCTCTCTCTCATGAAAATTGAGTAAATATTGTAATGCTCTTTTGGTCATAGTTAGGGGATTCTTTCTCTCTCTCTCTCTCTCTCTCTCTCTCTCTCTCTCTCTCAGTTCCTCAGGAGCTGCAAACTCTTCCATCTGTCTTTCTGCTTTGTGCCTGGAGGAGCGTTCTCGAACCTTGCTCTTGTGTTTTGCATCTGGAGGATCCCTGAATGAACATTCACAGTTTCACCTTTGCACAAAATCGTATATGGTATGATCCTCTAATGGCTTCTGTCTTTTTCCCTTGTCGTCTTGTGTCTCTGTCTCGTCTATCCTTCCGATTGAGCTCTGGGGGGGTGGTATTTCTGTTTTCCCAAGTGCCTCTCATTTCCATTTCTGTCTCCTTCCTGGTGTTTCAGTTCTTCCTCTCGTCCCTCGTTCTCTTGTAGTATCTGTTTCTCTCAGATCCTCATGCATCCTTTCTCCGCTTCCTCTCTCGCCCTTATGCAGCCCTTTCTCTTCTCCGGATCGCAACTTTTCTTCCATCTGGGTTTCTGCTTTGTGCCTTTAGGAGCGTGTCTCTTGGCCCCTGTCCTTCCTGGAGGCCTTTTGCCCTGTCTTTTTCCAAGTGAGGAACTATGCGCGTTTAACATTCTCTTCTAGCTTCTGAAGTGTTATTAGTCTCTCTCTCTCTCTTCTCTCTCCTATCTCTCTCTCCTCCTCGCTTTTACCGCATCAGTGATGCCTCACTGCTGGGGTGTCATCACGGGGCCCAATCACCGTTGAGGGGTTTTTTGTTTAACCGGCAGTGAGCGCCTTCCCTCTGCTCCTTGGCACCGCTCACCAAAAAGATAGTACTCTTCTTGGTTCTTGCATCGCTGCAACTCTGAATTTATATATATCAGAATTTCTGAATAGTTATATCTACTGAGAAATTAAGACTTTCTGAAACAGTCACTGTTTCTTGTGGGTCTTCTGTGTAGGATCCAAAATAAGGACGATTTCCAACTTGTTTTGGACAATAATAACGCGTTGGGAAGGGTCCTCTGAAAGCTCGTATGTTTCCTTCTCATTTGGACCGTCCCTTATGTGAAGCAGACATTCGGTTCTCAGATTTGTGTCTTATCTGTTGTGTTTGATGGCGGACTGCCTTGGAGAGTCTGTGTCGAAAGACGCTTGAAGCTAAAAGTTGGTCTGAGATCTGACGGAAGCTCAGAGTCTTCGCTTTTGGAATTCGAACGAAGTCTTCCTCCTTCCTTGGAGACAGACGGAGACTTTGTGTTCATGTGTTCGTTTGTTCATCCTCCTCCCTGTGTGCTTGCTCCTGAAGGACGCTTTCCCGTTAGGATTCTTTGAGGAATTTGGATCCTTTTCGCCTCTGTTCTCTTTGTACTTATTAGTTTTTTTTTCGACCAAGGTCCCTTCTTATTTTGCTTGATGATCTGAGCTGTTGGACTATGGCTTTTTGCTCGTGATGTCCTTTGTTTGATCTCTTCTCTCTCTCTCTTTTGTTTTGAAGTCTTCCTTCCTTAGTGAAGTATTGTATGTTAAACGTGATGTTGCTTATTTTCAATGCCATCTGTCTGCACTTGCAAACTTGGCACCTTCTAGAAGAAACTTGTCGAATTGTCAGAAATCTCTAGTTTTTAATAATTCGTAAGTTAATTATTGTGTTCTGCGTCTTTGCGTATTGTGTTACCTGTTTTGATCCAGGATCATCCTGAATTATGCTACAGCCGAGATAGACCAGACCAGAAAGACCTCAGTCGGTCAGACCATCGCCAATTAATTAAGCGCGGTTTCAGGTTCGGTATTGTTACGGGATTTACAATATACGGTGTTTAGATTAGTGACTCTCTCTCTCTCTCTGTCTCACTTAGTTTTCTGTCGTAACCTATCTAAAATTCCTAATTCAATTTGAGCTTATAGGGCTAACCCGTGTGGTTCCATCTCTTCTACTTCTTCTTCTTCTTCTTCTTCTTCTTCTTCTTCTTCATTTTTCCTGCGTAACTTATTTATCATATATACTCGTATTTTTTTATTTTTTTATTTACTATTCCTTATTGCTTCTCGTTACTACCCATTGCCATGTTTTTTTTTTTTGTTTTTTTTATGCCATTCTGTTTTACTTCTTTTAACTTCTCCATTACCTGGTTTCCCCTTCCCTTCCCTTTATCAAAACTTTTCCATAGGTTCATAAACACACTATCTGTCAGGTTGGCAATGATTAAATCAAACTGATTTAATCAGTGATAAATCATTGATTTTTCCATTTCAAAATTCAATTCATTTTTTTTTTAATTTTGTATTTTTCATTTCTTTTTATATGAAATAAACAAATTGAAAAATATGGTTTGGAGGTTAATAAACACTTAAGTATAACTTTGCTGCATCTATTTACTTTAGGCCAGAACTGGAAACGTAAAAGATAAATGAATAGTAATTCTGTATAAATACATTTTGAGGAAAATAAAAGGATTGAAAAAAACTCTTAAAAAAATCACGAACCCTGCTATCTGTTGTTCCTATAAATATGAAAAAATATTTCCCTCCTCGGGATAAAAATTCTTTTATTAACAAATTTTTTCGGGCCTTTCATCTCGCATCTAATCAGCTACAGATTTATGGCGGAAATAAATGAGGTGTATATATAGGAGACGAAAACCTTAAAACCCCGAATGAACCTTGATCAGGTTTAAATCCTTCATAAATAGCAGCTAACATCAAACGACCTTGGGATAGAGATCTTTGCTGTGATTGCAGCTGAAGGCCATATCTCCGATCGGAAGGCATAATGTCTGACATGATTATACGAATATTTCGAGAGTAAATCGTCCAATTTTTAGTTTTATTTATTATCAGGGAGATGGACATTTAATGCGATAGACCGTGAGCCAGCGTGGTGCAGTGGTTAGCATGCTCAGAATCTTTGCCTCGTAAGGCAAGGGTTCGAGTCCTGAGCGGGTACGAATGCTTGATTCACAGACATTTTTTATTGCAATTGTTGGTGACTGACGAGAATTGGGTACCTGCATTGTAGGGTATTCGGTCTGACGAGTGGAATTAGTACCTGGCATTGTAGAAATTCGATTGACTTAATAAAACTACTACTATATAATATTATCGTTTTTGCTGAGAATTCTGTAAAATTCGAACCTCGAGCGAGTTCGAACAATGAATTCACAAGCCATTTAGGTTTGTATTTTTAGCTCTGTTGACATGAGCAGTGAATTAAGTACTAAGATGTGGAGAGAATTT